>NC_044189.1:3023683-3110746 GCF_900880675.1 Sparus aurata | reverse complement strand
ACTGCAGTTGGGTACAGGGCTTTAAGGGTCCACCACATGGAGGATGGAGCATGTTACTCCAGCTGTAATGCTTCATATTGTCTTACAGACGTTTGTCCACTGTAGTGCACACCATGCATAAAAAGGGATACATATTTGTATACATGGTCTACATGTGTGTCGCATGAAGGGGCTTCAGTTTACATTTCATTGTGCACCTTGGATTGCAACATGTCAAATAAATTAACGTCATTACCTTGAATTAGTGCAGGAAAAACTAAAACTTCCTGTTGCTTTAACTGGAAATTTGTATAACTTTAAACAAATTCTCAGACTGGAAACACAGGTGGTAGTTTGCATTTTTTACAGTGTGATCACATCTTCTACTGCAGACACAGATAATTCAAACCACATATTTATTAGAAACACATATTCCATTGAACATTTTCTGTGATGTGCAGTCTAAACAACAACAAAAACAATATAAATCTACATGTGAATATGTAAATGTGTAGCTCAGTATCATGATACGTTGAGGACAGCTACAGTTGACCGACTCTGTGTGTTTGCATATGTGTCCTGCCTCTCTGCTCCCAGCCGTTAAGAGGCCAGTGTTGATCAGTGGCCGTCCAGGCCTTTCACAGCCACTGACACGCCGTTTTTTATCATGATAACTACCCATACCACCATTTAGCCTGGTATCAACAGAGAGATGGAGAAACTCCTAAACTCCTAATTTACAGGGCTAGCACTCGAGCATCAGGGATTCCAGGTCGTTTTACAGGCAGTGGATCAAACTCTGCCTTCACTCTGACCATCAGTGGAGTTCAGGCTGAAGATGCAGCAGTTTACTACTGTCAGAGTGCTCACTGGATCAACAGTCAGTATGTGTTCACACAGTGAAAAACCGTCATACAAAAACCTCCCTCAGTCAGACTGAACAGAAACTGAACTGACTGCTGCAGCTGGAAGCTACTGCAGAGACTGATACACTTCACTGAGGACACACACATACATTATTATCACTATTATCCAAAAAATGTGTGAAAACATCAAACCATATTTCCAATAACCTCATTCAGTAGAGACAGATTAAGTACGCAAAGATTAAAGGTAATTTGGCATCAAAAATTGAACAGATTAACAGATGATATGTGCTGATGAAGTCTTGTTATGCATCAGTTCTGCATATTTGTAAAATAGGGACATCTGTCCTGAGCAGCAGCAGAAAATTCCTCCCCAAAATAAGATCACCAGGCATCCCGAAAAACACAAGCACTGTTTCACCCAAGCAGGCTCACTAACTAGGTAGGAATGAAACAAGCCATGAATATTTGAACAGAAATGCCATAATCTGTTATGAGATGAAACATAGTAGAACATATGACACCGATAACTTTAAAATCATTAACTTATAGGTTTAGTCAGCAGTGACCTGAATAACTTCACCATCAATAGCTGGAAGAGAGAAATGCTCTGTTTGAGATTTAAAGACTTTAACTATTAATATATGATGGTCAGCTGTGACCTGAATTTCTTAGCCAGCAATAACTTGAGGACAACAAGGCCCTGCTTAATTTTCAAAGGTTTCAGACAGCAATGGCAAATGGTCAGCAATGACTTCTATAGCAATAAATGTAACAATATTACACATTCTAATCAACATATTATGAGTCTGCATGTGTCGTCCAACTGTAGACCTACTTCATGTTGTATAACTGATTATAAACAAGCAGATTTTTACATGCATCATGATATACATAACTTACCAAGCAAAGAGGAGTAGATTAAAAACAATAGGTTTCATGTTACATATTACCAAAGACCTTTATTGTACAGAGGACTTTAGAAATACTGTCCAATCTCTAAAAGCCTGTTACCTGTCTAGCTGAGATAAATCAAGACCCAGCTGCTGTTAAAGAACAACAGCAATGTTCCTCATGCCTGTTGAGGTAAAGAAAAACAAACTTCCCACAAATGGTTCTTTGATGCAGGTATGCTAGATGGGGAAAATCAAGACCAAATGCTATTTTAGAATATACTGGAGTATATAGTTCTCCTGGCACGAGACATTGGTACGATAAAGACAATGTTTCAGTTTGGAAAGGCACCTTGGAAACTCTGAACCCAGACGAAATGATGGATTGAAGTGAACATGAAGGAATTAGATTAACAAGCAGCTTAAGGCAGTTGAATGTTCATGACTGTTGAGTAAAGCCTATCCTTGAAGAGATCGAAAAGATATAATGGGACAATGTATTTCTTTTTCAATGTGGGTTAAAGAATTTAAATATCTTTCTCTGAATACCATCCGTAAGTTAGTTATTGGATGTATCAGACAAAACTCATGGGGAGGGTCCAGGGCGACATAACTGAAGCATTTCCATAGAGAGCCACTTTGCATCAGCAGCACCATGCTCCAGTGCTCTGGGAGAGTTTATAGTCCTGAGAGTTGAACACTGGATGACTGACAGCTGTCCTTCATGACAACAGAAGACACAGAAATCCTCCTCATCAAAAACATGACTTTGATCTGCGTCCTCATCTGGACTCTCCTCTGCTGCTGCTTCACAGGTAAAGTCCAGAGAATCAAACTCCTCTCCTCTATCAACATCCGTCCCTCTGAAATGAAGCCCACAAAACCATGACGCTGCTTTATGTTTTGTCTCTGTGTCCTCAGAGTCCAGAGGTCAGTACACACTGACTCAGCCTGGAGCAGTGAGCTCTGCTCTGGGAGGCTCCGTCACCATCAACTGTCGGACCAGTCAGAATGTTTATAATGGGAATCACTTATACTGGTACCAACAGAGAGATGGAGAAACTCCTAAACTTCTCATTTACTATGCTAGCAGTCGAGCATCAGGGATTCCAGGTCGTTTTACAGGGAGTGGATCAAACTCTGCCTTCACTCTGACCATCAGTGGAGTTCAGGCTGAAGATGCAGCAGTTTACTACTGTCAGAGTTGGCATTACCCCAACAGTCAGTGGGTGTGCACACAGTGAAAAACCGTCGTACAAAAACCTCCCTCAGTCAGACTGAACAGAAACTGAACTGACTGCTGCAGCTGGAAGCTACTGCAGAGACTGATACACTTCACTGAGGACACACACACACACACACACACACACACACACACACACACACACATTAAACTATCTTTACTCTTACCACTAATGAACATGATTAAAAAAAAATATGAATAGAAATCAAAATATTTTCTGTCTAATCCACAATAGTATCCAACTTTGGATAGTTAACGAGAGATGTCTTGGTCATGACCTTTGACCTCAGCTACATATTGGAACACATTTATATTAACCACATTCAATTAAAAAAACACATCAACACACAGATCTGCTTTACAAACCTTCATTGTCAATCATGGACCCAGTTCAACATGTGCATATGGAAAGTCACATCACATGAAGACAGGTGTATTAAGTAAAGAAAATATTTGCAAATTCAAAAAGAATCTTCAAGAATCTTGTTCACAGATGAACAAATTACATGTAATGATTACTCTTGAATAAAGTATTTGGTGCAGCTTCTCTATAGGGAGATTTTTTAATTGTGGAACGTCCGTCTTGAGCAAAAACAGGAGAATTCCCCTCAAAATGAATGGGGCAAGACATCCAAAGACAACAGCCAAATATTTCCACCAAGGAAGCTCACTGACCAAGCAGGAATGAAACAACCAATGTTTATTTAAATGCAATAATCTGTTATGAGACCAAACTCAGCAACACAGCCTGAAATCAAATAAACAGAATACATAACAATCAAGCGAAATGTGAAAGGCCTCAATTAAACAACGGTGTCTGAAATCTTTTTAGAGTAGGACATAAAACAAGAGAATGAAACAGAAAATATATATATACATATAAACAACAGTGTACCATTAATGTTTTTCTTCACCTGAATAGGCTTTAGCCAGCAATGGTGAATGGTCAGCAATGACATGAACAACCCCACCATCAGAGACTAGAGGAGAGAAATGCCCCGCTTTATATTTAAAGACTTTAAGTATTAATGTATAATGGTCAGCTGTGAACTGAATATCATAGTCAGCAATAGCTTGAGGACAACAATGTCCAAGTTGAGATATGAAAGATGTAGACAGCAAAAGCAAACAGTCAGCAGTGACTTAAATAGTAAGAAATTGAACAATATGATACATTCAAATCAACACATCCTAATTCTGGATCACTCACCAAACTTTAGACCTATTTATAGCTGTATCTAGGATGGAAGTGCAAATTCTTACATGCATCATGATGTGCAAGCAAAGGGGAGTTGATTGAAAACAGTCTGCAAGGTTTTAGAACATACCCTTCTTGTACAGAGGAATTTAGATAAACAGGCCCATCCTTCAAAGCCTGTTACCCGTGTAGTAAATCAAGTCCTAGTCGCTATTTTAGAATTACATCAATCATCCTTGTCCCTTGCATTGAGGTAAAGAATTCCTCGGCCACGTTGACAGACTATGATCACAAATAGTTCCTTGTTGCAAGTATGCTCGTTGTGGATAATCAACACCAGCTGCTATTCTAGACTTTACAGGAAACACTTTCTTCTGGCACAGGAAGACCCTAGTACTATGAAGACAATGTTTTAATTTGCTACGGAGAACTGATGAATATGCAACCTATCCCAACATGTGTGAGACGTGTGACTATAATCACAGGACCCAGAAGAAAAGACTAATGAGAACATTAAGCTGTGAGCAGTGTTTCCCCTACTATTGTACAGACCTGCCGCCAGGCCAAAAAAAAATCAATATGCCAAAAATAAGCCACCTATCAGTTCATTAATAAATCCATAATCATTTACATTAGGAGCGCCTCTGTGCAGCGCAACGCAAGTCAACCTGCTTCGTTGCCTAGTAACGATGTGAGTGCCGCTGCTGAGAGTGCGGGCACATATTCTGGGATGTTAAAGGTTTGTTAGCTAACCAACTATGGCGCCGCCAAAGAAAAGAAAAAGTATCGCGGGTGACAGACAACTAAATAGAAAGAAATTCTTCTGCCGGACTCCGGAGCCAAGGAAAATAGATGAAGGGAGAGTAACAGAGGCAACTCCAGAAAAAATGACAGGTGCAGGTGAGACGGAAGAAAGGGGGGCAGATTGCAGTGGAGAGGGGGGCTGCTCGAGGACCGTTACTGCCCCTGACACCGGTCCGACTGCCGACCCATGTCTGGCGGGTGACTGCAGGCCCGAACCGACTGGTAACGTTGACCCAGCAAAAAAAAAAACAAAAAAAAAAAACAGCTGAACACAGAACATCTGACTGGGATCCCAAATGGCTTAATAACCATAACTACAGCCCTTGGTTGTACCACACTCCCCATAGTAAGTTTACAATTTGTCGTTTAGCTTATATTTTTGTTCTGATTGAGGAGCTTCTCTCTCCCTTTTTTTTTTTTTTTTTGGTAAGCAATAATGATGAAAATAACAGATAATAGGCTAGTTTTCTCAGGCATTGTCAAATGTATGTAACTGTTATAATAAAATGAATAAAAAACGTAGGATATGTGTTGGTTAAAAACAATATTTATAACTGATAGAATGTCAATTATGTGTAGGGATGTTTTGTCGCTTATGCCGTCAGCATAAGCAGCCTGTTAAAAGAGGACCATCCCAGAGGGTTTTCATTGAAAAGATGTGCTTGCTGCCCATATGGGTTCAGACCACCACGCTGCAGCTTTTCAGGCCCATGCAACTTTGATTAAAGGTTAGAATAAGCCTAAGGATTTTATTTAGGTGATATCATTCAGCAATATAGGCCTACAATGATATTTAATGTAAATGTTTGTTATTGCTGTATTTTGCAAATCAGATGTTAAGAGTTTTTTCGGTGGGTACCACCAGACCTGAAAAAATTCTAGGGGAAACACTGTGTGAGGAATTAAACCAATGCAGAACTTTTAAAGAAGAAATGATAATCATCAGCTGAGTCAGTTGCCCAGTTGCCAAAATGTTATTACATCGACTTGAGACAAAGAAATCTGTCCAACTGTAACTGATAAAAACTTCTATGTTTTTTGGATCTGCCCACATGTCCAATACTTCTGGTAGGAGTTTAATGAACAAGAGATTTGAGATCCTCAGGCTCAGCATCCCCTCATCCATCATCCCTGCTGTACTTGGTGAAATATGCACACATTAAACATGTAAATATGTCAAAACAACAGCAATATTGATATCAATAATGACTGTCAACAAACAAATAAGTTCACGACCAGACTTGAACATCCTCTCCATGTAAATATGTAAATATGTTGAGGACAGCTACAGTTGACTGACTCTGTGTGTTTGCATATGTGTCCTGCCTCTCTGCTCCCAGCCGTTAAGAGGCCAGTGTTGATCAGTGGCTGTCCAGGCCTTTCACAGCCACTGACACGCCGGCAGCACAATGATGATGTCACTGCTTCTACTGCTGGCCACCCTGGGGCTCCTTGTTCAGGGTGAGACTCTCTGCTGAAAACTTTGCTTCAGGATGCCACCAGGTTCACCACAGTGATGTTCTGCTATGATGGAGAATCACTGAAACAAGCAGCATGGACCTTCTTCCATCTGTTCTCCATGTTAAAGAAATGATCCTCTTCTGTTTGGATGTTGATCGTCTTTCTCCAAACTGGATTTGTCTCAATAACTCTTCTCCTCTTTTTCATGTTTTCAGATTCATCAGGAGAAATCATCCTGACTCAGTCTCCTGGAGCTCAGTCTGTTGCTCCAGGACAGACTGTTTCTATCAGATGCAAATCCAGCACACTTATAGGTGATGACATTAACTGGTACCTTCAGAAACATGGAGAAGCTCCTAAACTCCTGATTTATGATACTACATATCGTCACTCAGGAGTTTCAGATCGTTTTCATGCAACGGCACATCAGACCGACTTCACTCTGACCATCAGTGGAGTTCAGGCTGAAGATGCAGGAGTTTACTACTGTCAGCAGCATAACAGCCGCCCGTTCACACAGTGATACAGCGTCATACAAAAACCTCCTTCAGCTAAAGAGGAACTGGTCTGAATTCACAGATGCAAGCTGCAGAAAACTGAAAGACAGTATATGACTACAATACACATCATGACATCATCTTAGTCTAACATATTACACTGATAATCATAACTATTAAAAAAAGAAATATTAGATTTTTTAAGGGAACATTTAAATGTTTAACCTCCTCTGACTTTGATCTCAACTGATTCATCAGGTAAGCTAATTTAGATTATACATCAGTCCTTTTCTTCTTTATGATTGTTTCTTCAGTGTTTTGTGAGATTATTCCCAATATGTATCAAAAAATATATATATATGTAAAAATACACATTACGGTACTGCATCATTAAATCTACAGTATATCAAGCATTTAATATTTAATTACAGAGTTAGGTTGGATCCCAATATTTTTTTCATTATTGTTGCATGCAGCTTTAAATTGAATTTTTCTTTTTTGGGGGGGGGAGTTTTTATTTGTATGATAACTTATTAGTGGTCCATCTGTCATCTTTGTCTTTTATCTCTGTGCTTGAGATTTGAAAAAAAAATAGGGGAATTTGAATATGTTTGTTTTTTTGTAAATAGATAACATTGTTTAAGATAGCATAACGTCATCCTGCATACTCTGATGTGCTTTTTTATTTTCCCAATAATTTCATACTATATTTTGATTGTTATACATTCATTTCAGTCTGATACTTTTTTTTTATGAAGCTCAATATCACAATTAATAACTTAACGTCACCAGTTGTTAAAATCTGCAGAGCATATGACTATAAGAATAATGTTAATTTGTTGTGATGACAGAAATAGTGAGTGAGACAGAAAGACACAAAGTTGCAGAAGGAGAGAGAAACCAGTAAATGTAACCAATAAAACAACTCAACCCACTGCAGAGAGAGAGATTAATAAAGTTCATATGACTTCAACTAAACTTCATCCTGTTGGCTGCAGCAGAGGAGCTTCTAGTTCTGTTGGTCTTCCTCAGATTGGATGAAACTAATCTTGAATGTTTCACTTCCCTCTCTGAGCTCAGTAACCATGGCAACAGACAGGCATCACTGCTGAACCATGACGACAGACAGGTTTCAGTACTAAAGATAAAAAGATAAAGGTTGCATTTTGTTCCTCTGACGTATTTATGTTAAAAACCCAAATTAACAGAGAAATCAACAATGGTATGCTGCTGAATAATGATCTAATCAAGTGATTGATCGATTGATAACCAGCATGATGAGAGTAATCCAAGTCCCTGTTGGAGTCAGTCAGAGCATTTCCATAGAGAGCCACTTTGCATCAGCAGCACCATGCTCCAGTGCTCTGGGAGAGTTTATAGTCCTGAGAGTTGAACACTGGATGACTGACAGCTGTCCTTCATGACAACAGAAGACACAGAAATCCTCCTCATCAAAAACATGACTTTGATCTGCGTCCTCATCTGGACTCTCCTCTGCTGCTGCTTCACAGGTAAAGTCCAGAGAATCAAACTCCTCTCCTCTATCAACATCCGTCCCTCTGAAATGAAGCCCACAAAACCATGACGCTGCTTTATGTTTTTGTCTCTGTGTCCTCAGAGTCCAGAGGTCAGGTCACAGTGACTCTGCCTGGAGCAGTGAGCTCTGCTCTGGGAGGCTTCGTCACCATCAACTGTAGGACCAGTCAGGATGTTAATACTTGGAGCAGCTACCACCTTTTAGCCTGGTACCAACAGAGAGATGGAGAAACTCCTAAACTCCTAATTTACTATGCTAGCACTCGAGCATCAGGGATTCCAGTTCGTTTTACAGGCAGTGGATCAAACACTGACTTCACTCTGACCATCAGTGGAGTTCAGGCTGAAGATACAGCAGTTTACTACTGTCTGTGGGAATTCTATGTCAACAGTCAGTATTCGTTCACACAGTGAAAAACCGTCGTACAAAAACCTCCCTCAGTCAGACTGAACAGAAACTGAACTGACTGCTGCAGCTGGAAGCTACTGCAGGACTGATACACTTCACTGAGAACACACACACACACACACACACACACACACACACAGGGAAACACACACCAGTAGTTCACTAAAAGGCCCAAAGATAAATCACAGTATCTTTCTTGAATTGAAAATTGAGGTTGTATGCAGATGACATCCTGCTATATGATACAAAACCCTCCTCATCCCTTTTTCAGTTTTGGGTTAGATAGTTATCGATGTTTTTCTTGGAACCATCACTCCCATTTTAAATGACTAAGAAATTAAGAAATATTAGATCTCCTAAACAGCAACTTTGGGGGGCAACTCACAAAGGACCAGGTGTTAAAGCGTATTCTGGCTGACCTCCCATGGAGGATAATTCAATTTCAGATGTGGAAATGGCAAAAGACTGCCTCATTTATATTTATCGTATTCACCAATAACAAGAGATAGCCTTCGATACACAGGTTTGTTAATAAAAATTCAAGTTTATTTCAAGATTATGAACAGGAAAGAAACAACTGACAGATGTTTGATATTGTGGGAAGGTTAAACTAACACAAATGTCTTCATTTTAGATTATTCTGAAAACAAATAAACATTTCATGCTGATGTTAATTTCACAGAAGAAACAAAAGAACTAATAGAACTTCAAAGAGATCTTCATTTTAATTGTTTATCTTCCAAAACCTCCTCGTCTCTGTTGACCTTTGGTAGGACGACTTGATGGGTGAATGCCTGGAAGTTTGCTCGGAGATTGGTTGAAAATGTTTGCTACTGGAACACCCTTGGAAAACAAATGGCTGAGAGATAAGCAGGTTTCAGTCTGGAGGGAAGACTCCTGCTCATGGACCACAGCAGGGAATGTGTGCAGCTTTCCATCTGATGGAGGCTCCTCTCAAAGCTCAACTGCATCTCAGCCAGTTCCCCCTGCAGCCTGTCAAACCAGGCACGCTGAATGTCCAAGAAGTCCTGATAATCCAACATTCGACCCCATTCCTTTGGTGGTGTGGTGGCATGTGAGGAAGTGCTGGGATATGGGGACATGCTGGTATATGGGGAGTTGCTGGGGGACATATGGTGATGTGGTGGTTTGCGAGGACCAGGTGGTATACTGGAACATGAAAGCATGTGAGGACATTGCTTTCTGTTGACCACCTTCCTCGTCCATTGCTGGTGGTCACGAAGCTGCCAGTAAAGCAGACTAGAACAGCTGCTCATCATGTTTTATGATATTATAAATATAAAATTGTGAAATACAACATCTTACGGAAATTCCATTAAGAAACTTCTCTGTGTCTCCACCTGGCCTACCTCATGTCATTCCCCCTTTCTCTTTCTCCCAGTTTGGAGACTCACTCTCTGAAATCTCCACCTCCAGCAGCACTTCATCAGAGTTATTTTCTCCCACATGGTTCCTTGCCTGACATATATAAAGTCCAGTATTGGACCGCTCCAGAGAGGTTAAAGACAGGACCTGTCCTGAGGCCACCTTGAGTAGGGAGCTGGAGGCAGTCCTCCTGTACAGGTGTATCTGCCTGCAGCTGGGTTGGCAGTACTGCTGCAGGTCAGGTTTACACTGCTGCCCTCTGCAAGGCTGCCAATGTGACTGACCTCAATTAACACATTCACATTCACATTCAGAGAAGGTGTTATATATTAATGCTTAGATTACCATAGAAATTAAAAATACTCAATTTTTCACATTGTTTCTGGATTATGATCCTGTTTTGTCAAACACAAATTTAAATCTGCACCTCTACAACTTGTGTAAAGGAAATGCAAGAAAATTAGTTAATTATTACACAAGTGTGGTACTCACATACAGCATTGCTTCGTCTGTGGACCAGTATTTTATCTCCATAATGTAAACTTGTCAACTTCAACAAATTTCAGTATCATGAAGGTGATGTCCATTGTCATTTAAAAATACATGTGTTTAAGGTACTTTCACTCAGAAAATGTATAAAAATATGTTATAAAGATCTGAATACATTTAATTGTAACACCTGGAGTTTAGGATTATTCCAGATGATGCCATATCTCTGAATTACAAGCAGATATAAATAATCAACTGCAGTTGGGTACAGGACTTTAAGGGTCCATCACATGGAGGATGGGACATGTTACTCCAGCTTTATTGCTTCATATTGTCTTACAGATATTTGTCCACTGTAGTGCACACTGTGCATAAAAAGGAATACATATTTGTATAGATGATCTACATGTGTGTCGCATTAAGGGGCTACAGTAAACAGCTCATTATGCACATTGGATTGCAACATGTCACGTAAATTAACTTCATAACCTTGAATTAGTGCAGAAAAAACTCAAACTTCCTGTTGCTTTAACTGGAAATTTGTATAACTTAAAATTAAGTCTTTCACTGGAAACACAGATGGTAGTTTGCATTTTTTACAGTGTGATCACATCTTCTACTGCAGACACAGATAATTCACAACCACATGTTTATTAGAAACACCGATTCCATTGAACACTTTCTGTGATGTCAGTTTAAACAAAAACAATATAAATCTACATGTGAATATGTAAATGTGTAGGTCAGTATCATGACATGTTGAGGACAGCTACAGTCGACTGACTCTGTGTGTTTGCATATGTGTCCTGCCTCTCTGCTCCCAGCCGTTAAGAGGCCAGTGTTGATCAGTGGCTGTCCAGGCCTTTCACAGCCACTGACACGCCGGCAGCACAATGATGATGTCACTGGTTCTACTGCTGGCCACCCTGGGGCTCCTTGTTCAGGGTGAGACTCTCTGCTGAAAACTTTGCTTCAGGATGCCACCAGGTTCACCACAGTGATGTTCTGCTATGATGGAGAAACACTGAAACAAGCAGCATTGACCTTCTTCCATCTGTTCTCCATGTTAAAGAAATGATCCTCTTCTGTTTGGATGTTGATTGTCTTTCTCCAAACTGGATTTGTCTCATTAACCCTTCTCCTCTTTTTCATGTTTCTCAGATTCATCAGGACAAGTCACCGTGACTCAGTCTCCTGGAGCTCAGTCTGTTGCTCCAGGACAGACTGTTTCTATCAGATGTAAAGTCAGCCCAAGTACCGGTTACTGCTTCCAGTGGTACCTTCAGAAAACTGGAGAAGCTCCTACACTCCTTATTAGATGTGGCTCAACACGACATTCTGGAGTTTCAGATCGTTTCAGTGGGTCAGGCTCTGGGACTGATTACACTCTGACCATCAGTGGAGTTCAGGCTGAAGATGCAGCAGTTTACTACTGTCAGAGTCTTCATATCATCAACAGTCAGTATGTGTTCACACAGTGAAAAACCGTCGTACAAAAACCTCCCTCAGTCAGACTGAACAGAAACGGAACTGACTGCTGCAGCTGGAAGCTACTGCAGAGACTGATACACTTCACTGAGGACACACACACACACACACACACACACACACACACACACACACACACACACACACACACACACACACACACAGAGGCAGCAGATAATTCCTCCCCAAAATAAGAGGGTCAGACATTAAAAAAAAACACAGGCAGTACTTCACCCAAGCAGGCTCACTAACCAAGCAGGAATGAAACGCCAAGAATATTTAAAACTTAAAATTATTAACTAAGAAGTTTTAGTCAGCAATAGTGAATTGTCAGGAGTCTCCTGAACAACTTCACCGTCAATCGCTGCTGTTATAGATTGACAGCAATGTTCCTCATCCCTTGAGTTGAGGGAAAGAATAACACATTTCCCACAAAGAGTTTCTTGACTATCCTTGATAGTCACTGAGGTGTTTGCACTCTACGACAGGTCCTCCTCAATCTGGATGCCCAGGAACCTGAAGTCAGAGGCCCTCTCCACATAATCTCCGCTGATGCACAGTTATAGAATGCTTTCCGTTTTCTTCCTGCAGAAGTCCACAATCAGCTCCTTCGTCTTGGGGGTGTTAAGGACCAAGTTATTGTCCCTGCACCACACAGTCAACTGCTCCACCTCCGCACTGTAGGCAGGCTCATCCCCCTCAGAAATGAGTCCCACCAATGTGGTGTCGTCTGCAAACTTCATGGTGGTTTTGCTCGAGTAGGCAGGGGTGTAATCATGAGTGTAGAGGGTGTAGAGTAGGGGGCTCAGCACACAGCCCTGTGGGGAGCCGGTGCTGATGCTGATGGATGCTGAGATGTGGGAGCTCACTCTCACCCTCTGAGAGCGATTTGTCAGGAAGTCCAGGATCCAGTGGCAGATGGAGGAAGACAGTCCCAGCCCCGTCAGTTTGGACTCCAGTCTTCGGGGGAGGATGGTGTTAAACACAGAGCTAAAATCAACAAAGAGCAGCCTTGCATAGCTCCCCTGCTGCTCCAGGTGGCTCAAAGCAGTGTGGAGGGCTGTTGCAATAGCATCCTCTGTAGATATGTTAGCCCTGTAAGCAAACTGGTGAGAGTCCGATGCAGGTGGTAGACTTGAGATTATGTGCCACCGAACCAGAGTTTTAAAACACTTAATAATAATTGGTGTAAGTGCCACTTACGGTAGTTATTCAGGCTGCTGACTGCGGGTTTTTTTGGCAGTGGAACAATAACAGAGGACTTCAGACAAGGTGGGATAGTGTACTGGGACAGGGACTGGTTGAAGATCCTGGTAAAGACAACAGCCAGCTGGTCTGCACAGGTCTTCAGTACACGTCCAGGTACGCCAACTGATCCAGCAGCTTTCCTCGGGTTCACCGCCCTCAGTGTGTGCCGCACCTCATGTTTCTCCAACATGAGGATGTTGTTACGCGTTGAGGGGAGTGATGTGGCTGCATTTAGTTGCTCCGCCCCAAATCGAGCAAAGAAAATGTTCAGTTCCTCCACCAGCAAGGCGTCTCCATCAGCCACTGTGAGGTTGTTGGATTTGTAGCCGGTGATGTGCTGCACCACCTGCCACACCTGCCTCGTGTTGTTGCTGCTGAGATATTGCTCTATCCTCCTCTGGTATGCTGTCTTGGCCCCCTGATGCCTCTCCTCAGGCTGGCTCTGGCAGCACTGTACTGTGACCCATCACCACACCTGAAGGCCTTGTTTCTCTCCTTCAGCAGGGTCCTGACCTCTCCAGTCATCCAGGGCTTTTGATTTGGATAGACCTGGATGAGCTTGTTGATGGTAACAGCATCCATGCAGAACTTGATATTGCTCAGACGGATGATGTGTAGTCCTCCAGGTCCTGGACAATGTTTCAGTTTGGAAATCAATCTTGGAAGCTCTGAACCCAGAAGAAATTATGAATTGATGTGAACATGAAGGGATTAGGATGGAGACTGTGAACTCGATATTTGAGCAGTAGTTCAGGAAATGGTTTTGCAAAAGCAACAAAATGATGTGATGTTGACAGCTAAAGTGCAAACTTCAGCTCAGTCCAAACTAAGAGCACAGAAGATAAGAAATTTTAAATAGCATGAAATCCTCACGCAAGTTATTAATTAGATGTCCCTGGTCTTTTTGAATTCGAATTTGTTTTTCTGAATTCCACCGGAAAACCATCTGTACGTTTATTCTTGGATGTATCAGACAAAACTCATGGGGAGGGTCCAGGTTGACATAACTGAAGCATTTCCATAGAGAGCCACTTTGCATCAGCAGCACCATGCTCCAGTGCTCTGGGAGAGTTTATAGTCCTGAGAGTTGAACACTGGATGACTGACAGCTGTCCTTCATGACAACAGAAGACACAGAAATCCTCCTCATCAAAAACATGACTTTGATCTGCGTCCTCATCTGGACTCTCCTCTGCTGCTGCTTCACAGGTAAAGTCCAGAGAATCAAACTCCTCTCCTCTATCAACATCCGTCCCTCTGAAATGAAGCCCACAAAACCATGACGCTGCTTTATGTTTTTGTCTCTGTGTCCTCAGAGTCCAGAGGTAAGATCACAGTGACTCAACCTGGAGCAGTGAGCTCTGCTCTGGGAGGCTCCGTCACCATCAACTGTAGGACCAGTCAGGATGTTTATATTGGGAGCTACCACTATTTAGCCTGGTACCAACAGAGAGATGGAGAAACTCCTAAACTTCTTATTGACAGGACTAGTTATCGAGCATCAGGGATTCCAGGTCGTTTTACAGGCAGTGGATCAAACTCTGCCTTCACTCTGACCATCAGTGGAGTTCAGGCTGAAGATGCAGCAGTTTACTACTGTCAGAGTTACCATGAAATCAACAGTCAGCTTGTGTTCACACAGTGAAAAACCGTCGTACAAAAACCTCCCTCAGTCAGACTGAACAGAAACTGAAGTGACTGCTGCAGCTGGAAGCTACTGCAGAGACTGATACACTTCACTGAGGACAAACACACACACACACACACACACACACACACACACACAGTATTATTACTGACACTCTTGATCCACCAAATGTGTGCATTCATCAAATCACATTTCAGATACTTTCAATCAGTAGAGACAGGTGAATTGGGCAAAGATAATATGTTTTTACAGACTGAAGACTGTCTTTTCTTAAATTGATCGGAGAGTCGGGCTGCCGACTATGGATCAGCGGTTGACAATGGATGGATGGATGTGTAGGAACACAAGCCGTTGTCTCTGCATCTTAAAGTGGTCTCATTTTGGCCATGATTACCTTTAACCCAAATCAACTCCTTTTTCCAGCATTTGGGACTGAAAGCCCCATATCCTGGCCTTGCAAATTCCTCTCCTCTCCACAGAGTGGGAAGATGTTGTTTTTCTTGCAATAAACAGATCACCAGAGATCTTCTTTGTAATTTACAACGACTAAAGCACATCTGGTCTGTTCCTCTTCCTCCAAAGAAGATGAACCCCTGTTCCTCAGGTCAAACAGGGTCAAACCCGATAGAGTTTTCTTTGGTCACACCAAAAGGAAGAAGGACTGGTTTCTAACATAGATGTGGTGATTTAAGATGTTTTTCTAATCTACGTGTCTCTCCCTCTGGAACATTCTCCAGTGGGGGAAGGCTTAATGGGAAACCTAATCTGTGTGTTCTTCTCCTAACATGTACAACTGTTATTTACGACCGTTGTTGTTCCTGGGTCTGACATACCAGTCCCCCCTTTCAGTCTACTGTTCTCACCCAAAAGTCCTAAATAACAAATAAACTACATCTCAATTTCTTAAATTTAACGGATCCCGAAATAGAGTAAGAACGTCATTCGACAGATCTTTCTTATGTTCTTGTGAAGCCCAAATGAAGTTTATTACTCAATAAGTTTGAGGTCAACAGAAACACCCTCCCCTTTGTCGATGGAGGAGAGATTTGAAGATCATCATTCCTTGTGCAATACTTGTATTATTTACCAGTTAAATGTCTGATATGTTTTGTTAAAGATAGAACTACAAGGAATATGTATAAGTCCTTGGTTCTACTGTGTATTGTATACTTTATTGTCATATGTTGTATACTTAAGTGCTTCATGTTTTAATCAGGTTATAATTCTTTTGAATGACAAATGATCATTATCATGTTGCATCTTTTCACGAAGGCAAACATTCGACTTTTAAGATGGTGAAGTTTTGGGAAGGTTAAAACACGATTTCGAGATGTTAAATACAAATAGTATAGTTAGATTAACTTTTGGGAGCCTCAACTCAGATCACAGGAGGTGTGACACTGTCAGCCGGCCCCTGCTGCAGGCCATAAAAACAGACACTCTCCCCTGCTCTCACGCTCTCTCATTCCTCTTCTCTTCTTCTCTCTCTTCTTCTGCGGACAGGCTCTCCCCCTGTCCTCTTCTCCCCCTGCTTCTTCTCCCTCTTCTTCTTTCTTCTCTTCTTTGTTTTTCATTTTTATTTTATTTTTATTTTTAAAGTAATCTTTACTTTTATTTTTGCAACAAGCTAAGACAAGCGAATTGAATCCCTACTTTAAGTATTCACTTTTATTCAAGTTTTTAATAGGACAAATTCTTTTCTTTTTGATTTTATACTGTTAGAGTATCACCGCCTGATCCAGAAGAAGTTGAATTAATTTCAGAATCAGAACTTGAGTAACACTATTTGAAACCATCAAGAAAAGTCTTTTTCAAGACTGTGATCATCTGATGAAGAACGTTGCAAGCCTTGCAAAGAGTCCAACGAAAGAAACTTTGTGTGCTCCCAGCCGAGACCGACTCTGCCCCCAGCGCTCCCAAGGCGGAAAACCCGCTGGGCCTTCGGACCAAGAGTTCCTCAACAGAGTATCGGCCTTCCCTCTGGCTACTGGACCGACGCGCCGTGCCGTGGTCCAACCCAGAAATCTCAAAGAGACCAAGCTTCTGTGCCTCAAGACGCCCAGACAAAACAGGCTGAACGTCTTCATGCAGCTGGATCCACACACGTGAGAATGAGTGGTGTCTAAAGTTCTGACTTCTGTCTCAGGTTCTGACTTCTGTCTAAAGTTCTAACCTCTATCCTATGAACTTAAGAAAGTTGAGGTAGGGTCTCGTTAGTATTAAAAGATTACTCCCGTAATATTTAATATATAAAAACCCGACCCTTTAACTTTACCATCTACCGCCGGTCACACGACTTTATTACTTTCCTTATTACAGTCTTTACATTTTCTGTTATCTGTTGTTCGTCTAAAATTGTCATGTCTTTTATTTTACCCAAATTATTTAGTCAATAAACATATAATCGTTTGTCTTTGTCTGGAACTTAATTTTAATGTGGAGAACCGATGGATACGTGCAAAGAATTCACTACTTCAGAATATTGAGACTGAATATAGATTGATATTGAATAAATTGATTTTGAATGGACTCTAACTGTCCAAGCCAACTGGTACAGTTAGGTGTTTGGAATAATGTCCTCCGGATTATTCCAATAACTAAACACGGAGGTGGTGCCCCCTTTAACGAGTGTAATATTAATTGCTAGTGAATAATAATCATGTATATATCAAAGTAGTGTGTGAGCAGTGTCTTCTACATCATATATTTATGGTGCTGCCCATGTCAGGACCGCATACCATAGTATCCTACAGATGAATGGATGGAGACTGAAGCCTGAACAGATTAACAGATGATATGTTCTGAGTAAGTCTTGACAAAAAGTATTTGGTTCATCAAGTCTGCATTGAGATTTTGTAATAAATGAACATCTGTCCTGAGCAGCAGCAGATAATTCCTCCACAAAATAAGAGGGCCAGACATCCCGAAAATCACAGGCAGTAGCCTCTTTCACACTGCCGTTTGCATGCGGGGATCCTGCGCCAATTCTCCGCACCCGCCTCTGTGTGAAAGTTTCAGATGTGGAGGGGGGGAAATTTCGCTCCGGCGCTGATCCGCCTCTGGAGGTAGTATCAGGGCCGCATTATTGGTGAGCCGTCCCAGTCTGAACAAATAAGCCGGAGGCGCGTGTCGGTCTGACAGTCTGATAACTGCACAGGTCCTTCACTCAACTAAATACAGAGAAATGTCCCACAAAGCAACGTTACAGGACCGAACAACAGTAACGTAGTAACTGTAACTGTCTTTGGCAACTTATATGAGGAAAACAAATACCACAGCTGTACGTGGAGAAGCATCTGTCCTCCTGTCTGTCCTCCTGTCTGTCCTACCAACTCTTCGTCACATTTCTGCCCGAAAAACAGCGTCTGTCACCGGCAAAAAACTTTAACTCACTGTTTGTGATGAAAAGAAATCACCGTGACCGTCAGCCCTCCGGACCGAGACTTATGTGAACTTTCTCCCAGAAAACAGCCTTCGTCCCCGCGAGTGACAGAGTCAGACAGCATCCTGTTTACTGATGGTGATTATGTGTAATTATGTAATTTAGCGCAAAAAACTTAACTCCGTCACTTTTCAAGATGTTTGGTGGGTCAGGATCTCAATCACTACACATTATAACAGCATCCATATGATTATAAACTATCCGCGGGTTTGGATAAACAGGGGAACACCTGGGAAACACCGACGTCATCAACATGACGTGTACCGCCACGCCTCTTTAGGAGCCGCAGCGCCGGCTTTCTGTGTGAATTACACATATGAAGGCGGAGATGCTTCGCTCTGTGTGAATCACCATCGGCGGGGAATAGCCGAACCACCGCTCTAGAGATAATGCGGAGAGGCTGTTTAAAAAGGGCTCCTGTTTCACCCAGGCAGACTCACTAACCAAGCAGGAATGAAACGAGCCATGAATATTTTAACAGAAATGCCATAATCTGCTATGAGATAAAACAAAGTATGACACCAAAAACTTTAAATTTTTAACTAACAGGTTTTAGTCAGCAATAGTAAATGTTCAGCAGTCTTCTGAATAACTTCAAAATCAATAGCTAGAGGACAGAAATGGCCAATTTGAGATTTAAAGACTTTTATTTAACGGTCAGCTGGCACCTGAATATCTTCTTCTTTTTTTTTTTAAGTATATTTTTTTGGCCTTTTAGCTTGATTGATAGAACAGCTGAAGACTTTGACAGGAAACACGGTGAGAGAGAGGGGGAGTGACATGCAGCAAAGGGACCAGGGCCGGGAGTCGAACCCGAGTCCACTGCTGCGAGGACAAAGCCTCTGTACATGGGACGCCTGCTCTACCCACTGAGCTAAACGACGCCCCGGACCTGAATATCTTCGTGATAGATATATATATACTGTATATCTATCTTAGAATAACAGCAATCTTCCTCATCCCGTTTGAGGTAAGGAAGTACAGACTTCCCCAGGAAACCATTCTCCTTATTCTCTTCTCTCCTTACTCCTTCAACCCTCCCCTCCTTCCTCCCTCACTCTGATGACGTTGCAACTTACTTTTCCAAGAAAGTAAAAGACATCCATTCCTCATTTACTCCTATGCCCATTCAGAAAGCACCTTCCCTGACTGTCTCCTCCGTTGGCCTTACCTGCTTCAGCCCTCTCTCCTCTGAAGATGTTCACACACTAGTGATGTCGAACCGTGCCAGCGCGTTTTCCTTGACCCGATTCCCTCCTCCCTTCTCCAAGACATCTGTCGCAACATCCTGCCATTCCCCACCTCTCTGATCAACTCCTTCCTCACTTCAGGCCTTATTCCAGCTCCTTTCAAGACAGCCACAGTAAAGCCACTCCTAAAGAAACCCACCCTAGACTCAGCTGACATCCGAAACTACAGACCTGTATCACTTCTTTCATTCTTCTCTAAAACCCTGGAATGTGCCGCCTACAACCAACTGTCGACCTATCTTTCTGAAAATGACCTCTTTGAATCTAATCAGTCAGGCTTCAGGACCACTCACTCCACTGAGACGGTCCTATTCACGGTGACTGAGTCACTCGCTGCCGCCAGAGCCTCGTCCCGTTCATCCTTCCTCATTCTCCTCGACTTATCCTCTGCGTTTGACACAGTCAACCACCAAATCCTCCTCTCCACTCTGACTCTTAAAGAATCTTTGACAAATAGCAGTTACAATACGAGATGAGGGCTTGACAATTTATTCTATATTTCTTTTTACTTCATCAATGGTGATATGTCGTGGTTTCTCTCTTGTGACAAATGTACTTATTAAAGTCACTTTGCACAAAAGCATCTGCTAAATGCCTTAAATGTAAATGCCAATGATAACAAGCGGCTTAAGGCAGTTGAATGTTAATGAATGTTAAGTAAAGCCTATCCTTGAAGAGATCGAAAAGTTAAAAATGGACACAAATGCTTTCCTCTTTCAATGTGAGTTGAAGAATTTTAACTTCTTTCGTTGAATACCACCTGTAAGTTTATTCAAGGATGTATCATACAGAACTCATAGGGAGGGTCCAGGTTGACATAAGTGAATTATTTCCATAGAGAGCCACTTTGCATCAGCAGCACCATGCTCCAGTGCTCTGGGAGAGTTTATAGTCCTGAGAGTTGAACACTGGATGACTGACAGCTGTCCTTCATGACAACAGAAGACACAGAAATCCTCCTCATCAAAAACATGACTTTGATCTGCGTCCTCATCTGGACTCTCCTCTGCTGCTGCTTCACAGGTAAAGTCCAGAGAATCAAACTCCTCTCCTCTATCAACATCCGTCCCTCTGAAATGAAGCCCACAAAACCATGACGCTGCTTTATGTTTTTGTCTCTGTGTCCTCAGAGTCCAGAGGTCAGATCACAGTGACTCAGCCTGGAGCAGTGAGCTCTGCTCTGGGAGGCTCCGTCACCATCAACTGTAGGACCAGTCGGGATGTTTATGTTTATAATAGCTACCACTATTTAGCCTGGTACCAACAGAGAGATGGAGAAACTCCTAAACTTCTCATCTTTGATGCTCATAGAAGAGCATCAGGTAATCCAGGTCGTTTTACAGGCAGTGGATCAAACTCTGCCTTCACTCTGACATCAGTGGAGTTCAGGCTGAAGATGCAGCAGTTTACTACTGTCACAGTGTTCATGAAATCAACAGTAAGGGTGTGTTCACACAGTGAAAAACCGTCGTACAAAAACCTCCCTCAGTCAGACTGAACAGAAACTGAACTGACTGCTGCAGCTGGAAGCTACTGCAGAGACTGATACACTTCACTGAGGACACACACACACACACACACACACACACACACACACACACACACACACCGTTTTATCAAGCAGATTCATAATGTCATACATTGATGCTCCAAGCACCAATAAACTTGCATCAGAACAACTTCAGTGACAAACTGAAGAAGAAATCCAGTTAATTCCTCCATCACAGCTTCTCACCATGAAACAAATGAAACAGGACCCGGTTAAACACACAAAGTTTATATTTTGAGAGAGAATTTATAAGGAAGCATGGCACACAACGAGAACTAACTGTCTACCATTAATGATTCTCTGCCCTGCTTCTGATGTGAAGGCTTATTCCACACATGGCTAATGGTCAGCAGTATCCTCAATAAAGCTTGGACAGCAGTGTCCTGCTTGTGATATATCGGTTTAGCCAACAGCAGCTAATGATCAGCTGCGACCTGAAGAGCAATAAATGTAACCATATGATGAATGCTGATCTACACTTTGTACGTTTGGATTACTCATCTCATTTTCATAGACCTATTTCATTGAGTATAACTGATACAGAAGTGCAGATTCTTCTACACCTATCACAATGTAAAAGAACTTACCAAACAAAAAGGAGTAGTTTAAAAACAAGAGGATTCATGCTAGATACAAGGAAATACCCTCATTGGACATTAGAATGTAGAAATACCAGCCCATCTCTAAAAGCCTGTTACCTTTGTAGTTGAGGTAAATTGTAGTGCCTATGTGTTTCTTGCACACCCTGGGCTCTAAGACAATAGTGTATAGTGAGAATACAGGATGGGACAGAACTAGATGCTCCCCTGTAGACAAGAGTGGGAATGCTAAAGTGCAAAGTTCTCCATGACCAGGAGCGTTGATCAGCTCTGAGGTGGGCATCAGAGATAAGCTACAGGAAAGGGCCCACACCAGACTTTCGGAACTGACTCAACTATACATTGTCATGTAAGTATAGAGAGACCATCCTGTCCACTTTAGCTGACATCAGCAAAGTTAAGTAACACACACAAGAGTTATTTCATAGGGGGTGTCAGGCAGACCCATCCTTCTTTTCTTCCATTGGACAGATGAACCTTTAATCCACCAAAGTGACCAATTAGGAGAAGTAGGCGGGTATGGAAAATAGACTCTAAAAGAGGCTTGCACAAAAAAGACAGAGGGGTGGTAACTGGTAGATCTCCTAAGATCAAAGGCTCGATAGGACTTCTGATAGGGCAGAGGGCGAAGCATTTTGGCATTGCTTTTGCAAGAGATTTGAGAACCCAGACATGCGGCTGCACTTTGTTCGGACGCCGGCTTGAAATCTGTTTCAATAAAGATTGCAGGGTTCGGGTTATTCCACTCAGCCTGGCCTCTGCAGAATTCTTTTATCAACATAATACACGCCGACACCTTTGATGAAGACAGCCCAGAAACTACAAAATCAAGACCCAGGTGCTGTTATAGGATTACAGCGTTGTTCCTAATCTCTTGAGTTAATTTCAGTTTGGAAAAAGCACCTTGGAAAAGTGATGAATATGCAGCCTGTTGAGATATGCAAGAACATGTGTCCACAAACAATGAAGCCAGAAGAGAAGACTGATGTGAACATTTAGTGGTGAGGAGATAAACTTTCGCAACGCTTTCAACCATATCACATGAACCTCTTCTGTAGAGGGAGTTACCCAGTTTTCACTGAAATGTTAGTACATGGACTTGAGACAAAGACATCTGTCCAACTCTAACTGATAAAGACTTCTATGTTTTCTAGATCTGCCCACATGTCCAAAACTTCTGCTAGGAGCTTAATCAGCAAGAGCTCAGAGAACCTCAACAACTTTTCCGTTCTCTTGCATCAAGCTCTGTCACTCTGATGTCACCGCTGAGACGCCCATCGTCACAGGCGATGCCCACCTCCAACCTCTCCCTCCACCAGACCCTGAGCCCCTGCATTCCCTCTCTTTTCTATCTTCCTTGTCCTCTCCTCAGGCCAAGCGCTCCTACTCCATGGAACATTTGGAAGTCTACACCTCCAATGCCGTGGAGTAAGAGTCAGGCTAGAGTTTCCAAGGTGAGATGAAGAGTTAGTGATTAAGATGTTCCTGACTTCTTTGAATATTAACTTGTTTCTCTGAATACCACCCACCTGTAAGTTTATTCTTGGACGTATCAGACAAAACTCATGGGGAGGGTCCAGGTTGACATAACTGAAGCATTTCCATAGAGAGCCACTTTGCATACGCAGCACCATGCTCCAGTGCTCTGGGAGAGTTTATAGTCCTGAGAGTTGAACACTGGATGACTGACAGCTGTCCTTCATGACAACAGAAGACACAGAAATCCTCCTCATCAAAAACATGACTTTGATCTGCGTCCTCATCTGGACTCTCCTCTGCTGCTGCTTCACAGGTAAAGTCCAGAGAATCAAACTCCTCTCCTCTATCAACATCCGTCCCTCTGAAATGAAGCCCACAAAACCATGACGCTGCTTTATGTTTTTGTCTCTGTGTCCTCAGAGTCCAGAGGTCAGATCACAGTGACTCAGCCTGGAGCAGTGAGCTCGGCTCTGGGAGGCTCCGTCACCATCAACTGCAGGACAAGTCAGAGGGTAAATGATGGAGTGGACCTTTTCTGGTACCAACAGAGAGATGGAGAAACTCCTAAACTTATCATTTACTATGCTAGCAATCGAGTATCAGGGATTCCAGGTCGTTTTACAGGCAGTGGATCAAACTCTGCCTTCACTCTGACCATCAGTGGAGTTCAGGCTGAAGATGCAGCAGTTTACTACTGTCAGAGTTTTCACTGGCCCGGCAGTGACCTTGTGTTCACACAGTGAAAAACCGTTGTACAAAAACCTCCCTCAGTTAGACTGAACAGAAACTGAACTGACTGCTGCAGCTGGAAGTTACTGCAGAGACTGACACACTTCACTGAGGACACACACACACACACACACACACACACACAAACACACACACACACACACACCGTCACACTTCTCAACTTCCATTTATATCCAAATATAATCCCATGCTCTTACATGAGTTGCCATATAATCACGAGCCAAACAAGGACAGCTTATGAAAAAACTTCTGACCTATGACCTCAGCTTGATACTGTATCACATCAAGACAACATGAAGACACAGAGCAGGACCATAAACAATCCTGATCATTGTTGGCCCAAAATAAGCTAATTAATGTTAATTATAACTGAGATTATCTTAAATAAACAAAATTATGTTCAGTGAAGAACATTTAAATGTCCGCATGAAAAAGAACACAAGACAAAATTATCATCTTTATTGACAGACTCGAGGTCCAGATATAAAAGACACACACAATATACAGACAGACATAAGATTACTCATAGATAGACTTGTGTCTTCAACGGTTAAAAAAACATACAAATGATGGTTCCAATATTTCCTAAAAGCTGGAGGAATATCTTTTCTCACTTTGGGTCAATCAAAGACATTATAATCCAATTCTTTGACTCAATCAGCCGACGCATACATTTATAGATAAAATTCCTAAGTATTGTCTGAAAAGTGGGAACATTACAGTTCACAAACATCTTGCTAGCACTTTGCCACCTTGGTTACTTTAACAAGATTCTAAGAGATTCTATCTTTACTCTTACCACTAAAGAACATGATTCAAAACAAGTGGCAAAAAAATTCTAGAACATTTTTTCTAGAAATGAAAACACTTTCTGCCTAATCCTCAATAGTACCCAACCTTGGCTACTTAATGAGAGATGTCTTGGTCATGACCTTTGATTTCAGTTTCATACTGGAACACATTTATTTTAACTATATTCATTAAAAAAAGAAAAACATTATGACACAGATCTGCTTTACAAACCTTCATTATCAACCATGGCTGCATACGTAAAGTCACATCACGTTAAGACAGGTGCACTGAGTAAAGATATGTTATTACAGATTCAAGATGAATCTTCATGAAACTTGTTCACAGATGAACAAATTATATTTGATTATTATTCTTGATTAAAGTAAGAGAGATTTTGTAGTTGTGGAACGTCCGCCTTGAGCAGAAACAAGATAATTCCTCCTCAAAATGAATGTGGCAAGCCCTCCAAAGACAGCAGCCAAATATTTCCACCAAAGAAGCTCACTGACCAAGCAGGAATGAAACAACCAATGGTTATCTAAATGTCACAATCTGTTATGAGACAAAATCTGTTATGAGACATCAAATAAACTGCCTAACTATCAAGGGAAATTTAAAAAGCCTCAATTGACATTTTTATTAGAGATTGACGTAAAATAAGAAAATGAACCAGAAAAGAAAATATAACCAACAGTGTACCATAAATGTTTTTTTCCACCAATAGGCTTTAACCAGCAATGGTGAACGGTCAGCAGTGACATGAATAACCCCACCATCAGAGACTAGAGGAGAGAAATGCCTTGCTTTGTATTTAAAGACTTAAAATACACTGCCTGGCCAAAAAAACAGTCGCCACCTGGCTTAGGTAGGTCAGATAATAGGTAAGAGCCCCCTATTGGATCATTACTGCATGGGCGATTATCTTTCAGCTGGCAACAAGTTATTTAACCCCAACTGATGCAATGAGTAGCTTCTCATTTCTTAAACAACCATGTCGAAAGACACATCCCATGGTTGTGGAACAGATGTTAGTCTGTTTGAGAAGGGTCAAATCATTGGCATGCATCAAGCAGAGAAAACATCTAAGGAGATTGCAGAAACTACCAAAATTGGGTTAAGAACTGTCCGAAGCATTACATCACTTAAACTTTTGGTTAAAAACAACAGTAGAACTCAGGCCTATGTTTAATAGTGAAAGTAAGAGCATTTCCACACGCACAATGCAAAGGGAACTCAAGGAATTAGGACCGAACAGCTGTGTAGCCTTAAGAAAACCACTGATCAGTGAGGCGAATCAGAAAAAAAGTGATGAAGTGATGCACCCATCATGCCTAGTGCCTACTGTACCAGCCTGTGGAGGCAGTGTTATGATCTGGGGTTGCTGCAGTTGGTCAGGTCTAGGTTCAGCAACATCATGTGCCCAAAAAATGAGGTCAGCTGACTACCTGAATATACTGAATGACCAAGTTATTCCATCAATGGATATTTTCTTCCCTGATTGCACAGGCAAATTCCAAGATGAACATGACAGGGTTCATCAGGCTCTAATTGTGAGAGTGGTTCAGTGAGCGTGAGACAACATTTTCACACATGGATTGGCCAATACAGAGTCCAGACCTTTACCCCATTGATAATCTTTGGAGTGTGCTGGAGAAGGCTTTGCGCAGTGGTGTGACTCTTCCATCATCAATAAGATTTTGGTGAAAAATTAATGCAACACTGGTCGGAAATAATTCCTGTGACATTGCAGAAGCATATTGAAACAATGCTACAGCGAATGTGTGCCGTAATCAAAGCTAAAGGCGGTCCAACAAAATATCAGTGTGAGTGACCTTTTTTTTTTTTTGGTGCTGCCTTTTTTTTTGGCCAGGCAGTGTGTATTAATATATAATGGTCTGCTATGATCTGTGACCTGAATATCATAGTCAGGAATAGCTTGAGGACAACAATGGCCAAGTTGAGATTTAAAATTTAAAAGCTGTAGACAGCAATGGCAAACAGTCAGCAGTGACCTAAATAAGAAAAAAAAATGAACAATATGATACATTTATATCAAAACATTCTAGTTCTGGATTACTCACCAGACTTTCAACCTATTTATAGCTATATCTAGGATGGAAGTGCTGATTCTTACATGCATCATCAAGCAAAGGAGAGTTGATTGCAAACAGTCTGCAAGGTTTTAGAACATACCCTTCTTATACAGAGGAATTTAGAAAAACAGGCCCATGCTTAAAAGCCTGTTACTCGTGTAGTCAAAGTAAATCAAGACCTAGTTGCTATTTTAGAATTACAGCCATATTCCTCATCCCTTGAGTTGAGGTAAAGAATGGCTGGGCCACTGTGACAGTAGTAGTAGGTACCTTTTGCAAGTATGTTAGTTGAGGAAAATCAACATATGACGCTCTTCTAGATGTAGCAGCATAGAAATAGGGCTGTCTTGCACAGCTGACCACCAGGGCGGCAGTACATAAGTAGGGCCCTCCTTCTTGTGCTCCTAGTGACGCGTCACTTCCGGGACAGAGGTGTTTGCCCGTGCAGGTAATGCTCCGCGCTGCTGCTGCTGCTTCATTCACGTATTGCTCGGTGTCCTCATGCTTAAAGTCTATGTGTTTTCACTGCAGAGCAGCGACCGAGTGCTCTGTACTCCGTTTGATGCCTGGTTCTCTCGGGCGGTGGTAAGTGTATTTTATGTTTATTGTTAGGGAATGCTCATCAGCTGGCCGAAATCCACAGGTGGCGAATCACGTGACTCCACGATCAGCTGATTGGGACTGCTGCTGTTTTGTTTCTACTGCTTTGATACACGACGTGGTCTCTGCTGCTAAATACACGATCTTGTCCCCTGCTGCGTCGGACTTGTTCATTGTTGCCTCTTTCTTTGGCTTTGTGCTGCTTGGTGGCGCTGCTGTTATCTGTTTTTTTGGCTACAGTCGTTTGCATGGTGGACTGCCGACACCACATTTTTAACCTCTTCATTTCTTTTATTTTAACCGAATGGTTGTGAGGAGTTAATCCCTTATTTTTGGATTGTTTGTTTTGCTTTCTTTACTTTCTTATTGTTTGGATTAAGTAAATTGTTTTGTTTTGGCAATTGTGTTTAGCTTATTTTGTGAACTGTTCCTTGCTTTTTGTTGTATAATTTGTTGTACATTTTGGGTTAATTATTTCCATTATAACCTTTTTTTTCTCCTTCTCAGTGGCTGCAGGCTGGTGGTGGTGCTGTGACGTGGGTGGTGGTGTCCCTCCTCCTTGTGTGCTGTGCTCCCTTGGATTTTGGTGATACCACAGTGTGTGACTGCCACGCGTGTCTGGGTGAACCCTTTTTCTCTAAGTTATTTTTGTTGAGTCCCCTTCCCCTTCACTAGCTCTTCCCCCACCAGTAGGCCTCAGCCCCTGATTAGGCTCCATTTTCATTATTTGGTATGAATGGCAATTTTTGTCAAAATATATATACATTTTATCAGTGAAGTATTTTTGTAAACTGTGAACCACATGTCTTGCCTGTTGAGTGGAACGAACCTATGTTTTTTATAGCTGTAAAATAATTCCTTGGGTGTAATTCCCAAAGTGGCGTTGTTGAGCAACCCAAAATTCACATAGAGAGCCTTAGCCGCGCCACATAGACTTTACCGGAAACACTTTCTCCTGGCACAAGTAGACCCTAGTACTATGACAATGTTTTAATTTGGAAAAGTGCCTCTGAGAACTGATAAATATGCGGCCAATCCAAAAGACGTGTGACTATAATCACAGAATCCAGAAGAAAAGACTAATGTAATGAGAACATTAAGCGGTGAGGGATTAAACCAATGCTTTTAAAGATGACATGATACTCTTCAGCTGAGTTAGTTGCCCATTGGCCAAAATGTTACTACATGGACTTGAGACAAAGAAATCTGTCCAACTGTAACTGATAAAAACTTCTATGTTTTCTGGATCTGCACACATGCCCAAAACTTCAGGTAGGAGTTCCATTGGCAAGAGATTTGAGATCTGCAACAACTTTTCCATCCTCTCCTGCAGGAGTGTATCAAGCTCCGTCACTCTGACCTCACAGCTGAGACAACCACTGTCCCGGGTGATGCCCACCTACCACCTCTCCCTCTGTCAGGCCCTGAGCCCCTGGATTCCTTGTCGCTTCTATCTTCCTCCTCCTCTCCTCAGGCCAAGCGCTTCTACTCCGTGAGCATTTCCACTGGGTGGAAGTCTACACCTCCAATGCCGTGGAGGAAGAGTCAGCCGAGAATTTCTAAGGTGAGATGAGTTAGTAATTAAGATGTTCCTGACCTCTTTGAATTTGAATTTGTTACTCTGAATACCTCCCACATGTAAGTTGTTTGTTGGATGTATCAGACAAAACTCATGGGGAGGGTCCAGGTTGACATAACTGAAGCATTTCCATAGAGAGCCACTTTGCATCAGCAGCACCATGCTCCAGTGCTCTGGGAGAGTTTATAGTCCTGAGAGTTGAACACTGGATGACTGACAGCTGTCCTTCATGACAACAGAAGACACAGAAATCCTCCTCATCAAAAACATGACTTTGATCTGCGTCCTCATCTGGACTCTCCTCTGCTGCTGCTTCACAGGTAAAGTCCAGAGAATCAAACTCCTCTCCTCTATCAACATCCGTCCCTCTGAAATGAAGCCCACAAAACCATGACGCTGCTTTATGTTTTTGTCTCTGTGTCCTCAGAGTCCAGAGGTCAGATCACAGTGACTCAGCCTGGAGCAGTGAGCTCTGCTCTGGGAGGCTCCGTCACCATCAACTGTAGGACCAGTCAGGATGTTTATACTTGGAGCAGCTACCACTATTTAGCCTGGTACCAACAGAGAGATGGAGAAACTCCTAAACTTATCATTTACGCTGCTAGCACTCGAGCATCAGGGATTCCAGATCGTTTTACAGGCAGTGGATCAAACTCTGCCTTCACTCTGACCATCAGTGGAGTTCAGGCTGAAGATGCAGCAGTTTACTACTGTCAGAGTTATCACAGCATCAACAGTCAAGATGTGTTCACACAGTGAAAAACCGTCGTACAAAAACCTCCCTCAGTCAGACTGAACAGAAACTGAACTGACTGCTGCAGCTGGAAGCTACTGCAGAGACTGATACACTTCTCTGAGGACACACACACACACACACACTCCACATATTTTCCACATTCATATCTCATTTACTAAATATTTGGGAAAGGCCAACCTGGGACAACTAATGACAAAAGTCTTGATCTATACAAGACTTTAGCACGTTTTGCAGATTCATCAGGACAAGACTTCCTGACTCAGTCTCCTGGAGCTCAGTCTGTTGCTCCAGGACAGACTGTCTTCATCAGATGAAAAGTCAGTTCAGGTGTTGGTTAACACTTGCAGTTGTATCTTCAGAAAGCTGAGAAGCTCCTAAACTCCTTATTTATGAAGCTCGATCCCGTCAGTCTGGAGTCTCAGGTGGTTTCAGTGGGAGTCAGTCTGGGACCAACTTCATTCTGACCATCACTGGAGTTTACTACTGTCAACAGGATTAAAGCAACTGATTCACACGGTGATCCAACTTTTCAAAAGAAGCTGATCTGAATGAACAGCTGCACAGTAACAGAGACACTTCAGAGGTTTAAGACATGATGACAGAATCAGACTGACCTGTATGCCATTCTCCACCTCTCTCAAGCCTTCACAAAAGGCCGTCTTCACACCCTGATTGGCTGAGAGGAGAATGTCCCAAACTGCTTCCCCTCATTAATTAGCAGCCAGTCTCACAGCCTGTACACAGTGATCTGAATCCACTGCATCAGTCTAGAGGAGGTTTGAAATTCATCCCAAATAAAACACATAGCAAGTCTTTAAACATCATTTTTAAAGCATTTCTGATCAAATCTGAACTACATACAATTTATATTTTAGTCAGAGATTTCAGTTTGAACAAAGCTCATCACACTACGTCTTTAATGGGCTTGTGTTCATAGAAAAGCACATCACTTGTGATGTATGTTAAAATGACCCTGCTGATAATGATACCATGATGATATCATATGCTCATAAAATCCTTCAAATGCAATAAATTCTCTTCACACTTTATAGTTTATAGGATTCATTTTACTTTGTGGACATTTGTAAAAACATGTGAGTCTTCAACCAATGGCACATTTCATACATGAGACACATACAGTGTATCTGTCAGAAACCCAGCCCAACCCCAGCTCCTGCTTTATGTTTTTGTCTCTCGTCATTGTACAAAAACCTCCCTCAGTCAGACTGAACAGAATCTGAACTGACTTCTGTAGCTGGCTGTGTGGGCTGCAGCTCCCCCTGTTGGCCAGTCTGAATCATAGTGTAAATACAAGTTAATTCAAAGTATTCTTTGAAAAAACTAATCATTGTAACAGTTTCTGGTCATGTGCTCATGGATAATTTAGTTTGTACTGTTTTTCCAATGTGATAAATACGTTGAATCCGAATGATAAAAATATGGTTTTCTAGGCTTCCTGCAGCAAACAACATGCCTTCACCTCAACAAAGACTTGAGGAGTAGCTCATAAGTACTGCCCATAGCAAATTAATATTATGGTTAATAATTTAAAATCGCTAATTTCTCAACAGTGAATAGTTAAAACCATATAAATTGAAATAGAAAAAAAGGCACACAGCTCCCAGTAGTGAGAGCAAAGCTTTATCTCACCTCTGTGTCCACACTGGTTTATAGCTGCCCTGCAGAGTTTATCCTGCAGATCCAGTGTTTTCTTATGTTGTTGAAACAAATCTCTGTGTACTTTTGAGAAAGTACTGACAGGTGTGATTCTGAGGACAGACAGAATGGACAACGTCAGTATCTGAAACATGACACATAATTAATTACATTCATTGAATGAAACACCACAAAGTGAGAGGTCTTCAGCTTGTACATGTGAAGCCTTTATTTAAGATTTACAGTTTTGACCGATTCTGCAGCTGCTGAGGTTAAATATCCTCGTTAACTTGGATCACACTGTTTGTCCTTCTATTGTTTCCAGGCAAGCTTCAGATTTAACAAAAGAACATTTACAACATTTTTCAGTTGATTATTCTTAATTTTATTACAACTGTGCACATAAGATGTTGTGCCAGTGCAGGCCTGCCCTAAAGAACGTGATCATCTCAGTGCTGATGTCTGTTTCCTGGAACCAAAACAGCAAACCAGATACATTGTTTTCAGCATAAGTTATATAGTGCTCTTTTAGAAATGACAATGTAAAACTGATAGCATCGCAATACTAGCGTGACACCATGTAATTTATCACTGAATAGTGATGTAACTTCATGGTACGACATGATGAAAACCATGTCTAAAGTCTTTAAGAACAGTATATCATTGTATGCTGATGATAGACTACATTTTCTTTCAAATTATTAAAACTCTATCGAATATTTTAGATTCCTGTCAACTACATTTGAAAAATGATTTAGTTAAATTCTCAACTTGTTTATATTTGCTTTATGATTTTACTGCTGAAATTAGACACTGTCAGATGACACTGAACAAGTTAGAGGATAACTGTGTCAATGCCTGAAGTAATCCCAGAGAGTTTTAATGTACATATCACCAGTGACAAGAAAATTTCACCCTGATATGAGTTATAATCCTGAACATGTGAAAATATAGAATAAGGGATCCTTTGTTGGTATAAACACACATCCATGATGAAATATTTTATTCAAAGAACAAATATATTAATTGTATTACAGCTTTTAAAGCACCTGATTCTGCAACAATGAGAATTTCAATATCTGAAGTTGAATAATGTTAAATAGGTGTGATGACAGTAACAGTGAGTGAGACAGAAAGACACAGAGTTGCAGATAGAAAGAGTAAAAGCAGTAAAAGTAACCAGTAAAACAACTCGACCCACTGCAGAGAGAGAGATTAATAAAGTTTATATGGGCTCAACTAAACTCCATCCTGTTGGCTGCAGCAGAGGAGCTTCTAGTTCTGTTGGTCTTCCTCAGATTGGATGAAACTGATCTTGAATGTTTCACTTCCCTCTCTGAGCTCAGTAACCATGGCAACAGACAGGCATCACTGCTGAACCATGACGACAGACAAGTTTCAGTACTAAAGATAAAAAGTTAAAGATTGCATTTTGTTCCTCTGACGTATTTATGTTAAAAACCCAAATTCACAAAGAAATCAACAATGACATGCTGCTGATCAATGATCTGATCAAGTGATTGATCCATTGATAAACAGCATGATGGGAGTAATCCAAGTCCCTGTTGGAGTCAGTCAGAGCATTTCCATAGAGAGCCACTTTGCATCAGCAGCACCATGCTCCAGTGCTCTGGGAGAGTTTATAGTCCTGAGAGTTGAACACTGGATGACTGACAGCTGTCCTTCATGACAACAGAAGACACAGAAATCCTCCTCATCAAAAACATGACTTTGATCTGCGTCCTCATCTGGACTCTCCTCTGCTGCTGCTTCACAGGTAAAGTCCAGAGAATCAAACTCCTCTCCTCTATCAACATCCGTCCCTCTGAAATGAAGCCCACAAAACCATGACGCTGCTTTATGTTTTTGTCTCTGTGTCCTCAGAGTCCAGAGGTCAGATCACAGTGACTCAGCCTGGAGCAGTGAGCTCTGCTCTGGGAGGCTCCGTCACCATCAACTGTAGGACCAGTCAGAGTGTTTATTATAGCAGCCCATACCACCTGTTAGCCTGGTACCAACAGAGAGATGGAGAAATCCATAAACGTCTTATTTACTATGCTAGCAGTCGAGCATCAGGGATTCCAGGTCGTTTTACAGGCAGTGGATCAAACTCTGCCTTCACTCTGACCATCAGTGGAGTTCAGGCTGAAGACGCAGCAGTTTACTACTGTCAGAGTCGGCATGACATTAACAGCCAAGCTGTGTTCACACAGTGAAAAACCGTCGTACAAAAACCTCCCTCAGTCAGACTGAACAGAAACCGAACTGACTGCTGCAGCTGGAAGCTACTGCAGAGACTGATACACTTCACTGAGGACACACACACACACACACACACACACACACACACACACACTCACACACACAAACAATGTCTCACCTTGCATTTATATCCAATTATAATGCCATGCTCTTATTTGATTTGCCATATAATCAGGAGGAGCCAAACAAGGACAGTTAATAAAACCTTCTGATCTTTGACCTCAGCTTGATGCTGTATCACATTTGTAGAACATTTCTTCATTCAAGACAACATGAAAACACAGAGCAGCATCAGAAACAATCCTGATCATGGTCGGCCCAAAAAAGCTGTTATCCTCAAATCATAACTGATATTATCTCAGATAAATGAAGTTATGTTCAGTGAAGAAAATGTAAATGTCAGCTATGCTTGTAAAGAAGGACAAAAGACAAAATGGTATCTTCATCTCAAACAATGTCAACGTCACATTCAAAAGTAAAATAACTGACTGCTATTTGAGTGACTGTGTGCATTAATCAGACAAATGTTCCTCATATATCATATATGTTGAAAAAGAAGGTCAAAGACACGTCACATTTATAATAAAGGTAATGAAATCTTTATTGTTGTAAAATGTTGAAACAGAAGCAAGAACACATTAATGTTGAAACATGTTGAGAGAAAGAGAGAACAGAGAGAGAGCTGAGAGCAGTATGAGAGTAAAACCAGCAGCAGAGTCCCAGTGAGTCAGGTCAGGACTGGGAACACTGGTCTCTCCTCAGTGTCTCTGAGACTGGAGTCTGGGAGCCCTGGGTGGCCTCACAGGTCACAGAGCCCACCTTCCTCCACTGGTCTGCAGGGAGCCTCAGGGTGCTGCTCCAGCTGTAGCGGCCGTCCTTCTCCAGCACCCCGGGGCTCCTGCTCTGCTCCCAGCTGCTGCTGCTGCTGCTGCTGCTGCTGCTGCTGCCGTCCACCTTCCAGGACAGACTCCAGTCTGAGGGGAAGCCCTTGTTGGCCAGACACATGAGCGTGGCCTTCCCCTGCTGCAGCTCCTCACTGGAGGGGGGCAGCACCGTCAGGGTGGGGACGACTCGACCCACTGCAGAGAGAGAGATTCATAAAGTTTATATGAGCTCAACTAAACTCCATCCTGTTGGCTGCAGCAGAGGAGCTTCTAGTTCTGTTAGTCTTCCTCAGATTGGATGAAACTGATCTTGAATGTTTCACTTCCCTCTCTGAGCTCAGTAACCATGGCAACAGACAGGCATCACTGCTGAACCATGACGACAGACAGGTTTCAGTACTAAAGATAAAAAGTTCAAACTGGCACGCTGTAAATCTAGTCCGTACTTTATAATTAACAAACTTAACATTCAGAGGTTCATGGTGAAACACACGATGAAGATTGTGAGACTTTTAGTGTTTTAACTCTCTTAAATATTTCTTGTCTCGAGCCAAAACCTCATAAATGATCAAATGTGTTTGTTCTCTTCATGTCAGCAGAAATCATCACTGAACAGTCAGGCTTCATTACTGAAACATTCAGATTCATTCTGTTAAATACTCAACTACTTTTTAAAACTCATGAAAAAAATTATGGACTGACTTTAAAATAGTTTATCTGGGTGAAACATGGTGTAATACACATGCACATTAAACACTGAACCAAATGTTATTGACAGAATTATTGAGTCCGAATATTTCAACTTAACCTTTGAAACATATTTTCTTCATTCAGAGTAATGTTGAGTCATTTTCTACTCAAAATTGATCAGAATCTTGAAAGTCAAGGATAAAGATTGAGAGGAGTGGACTTCAGTCTAGTTAATGACACTGTGAAGCCTTCAAGAATTATTCTGAATATATCACATTTCAAATATCAGGTACAGTTTTACTATAGGGTCTACAGCCATGAAGTTCACATAGAAAATATACAACATTTGTGTTATTAAAGGAGTCAAATGTACTTACAGTTAACATCCAGTCTGGTTCCTCCACCGAACGTGTACCACAGTGATACAAACTCATTGAGCCGCCGTACAAAAACCTCTGACTGTAGAGAGACACGGCTCTCTGACTTTGACACAAACACACTCAACAAACACGTTCCCAGTTTACCCAGTTTATGTTATAGTGGCTGATTATAATGGTTTAAGTGTTAAACACAAACTCTAAATGTATGAATATGTATTTAATGTTTTTATTGTGGAATGTCAAGCGAATTGAAATAAAACATTTCAAAATAAAACCTTTTTAGTAACCCCTGCTAATTGTAACTAATTATTAGAAACATGTGTTCATTGTAGATTATGATTTAAATACACAAGCAATTTCCAATAATTCTGTCAACAATGACGTTGAGTTGTGTGGCAGTTAACTACGTGGATTTCACAAAATGCTCTGAAAAGCTGACCATCACTGTCAAACCAAAGACACATACAGATGAGCTCTGACACATTCCTAATCAATAATCTGATACAGTGATTGTTCCATTGATAACCAGCATGATGAGAGTAATCCAAGTCCCTGTTGGAGTCAGTCAGAGCATTTCCATAGAGAGCCACTTTGCATCAGCAGCACCATGCTCCAGTGCTCTGGGAGAGTTTATAGTCCTGAGAGTTGAACACTGGATGACTGACAGCTGTCCTTCATGACAACAGAAGACACAGAAATCCTCCTCATCAAAAACATGACTTTGATCTGCGTCCTCATCTGGACTCTCCTCTGCTGCTGCTTCACAGGTAAAGTCCAGAGAATCAAACTCCTCTCCTCTATCAACATCCGTCCCTCTGAAATGAAGCCCACAAAACCATGACGCTGCTTTATGTTTTTGTCTCTGTGTCCTCAGAGTCCAGAGGTCAGATCACAGTGACTCAGCCTGGAGCAGTGAGCTCTGCTCTGGGAGGCTCCGCCACCATCAACTGTAGGACCAGTCGGGATGTTCAATATTGGAGCAGCAAACACCTTTTATCCTGGTACCAACAGAGAGATGGAGAAACTCCTAAACTTCTCATTTACGGGGCTAGCACTCGAGCATCAGGGATTCCAGGTCGTTTTACAGGCAGTGGATCAAACTCTGCCTTCACTCTGACCATCAGTGGAGTTCAGGCTGAAGATGCAGCAGTTTACTACTGTCAGAGTAAACATAACATCAACAGTCAGCATTCGTTCACACAGTGAAAAACCGTCGTACAAAAACCTCCCTCAGTCAGACTGAACAGAAACTGAACTGACTGCTGCAGCTGGAAGCTACTGCAGAGACTGATACACTTCACTGAGGACAAACACACACACTACATATTTTACCGTTACAGTATCTCACCTTCCATATGTATTCAATTACAATCCCATGCTGTTATTTGATTTGCGATATAAACAGGAGGAGCCAAACTAGTACAGTTAACATAAGTTCTAACCTTTGACCTCAGCTTGATACTGTATCACATCAGATTAGAACTTTTTTTTTTAATTCAAGACAACATAAAGACACAGAGCAGCATCAGAAACAATCCTGATCAAGGTTGGCCCAAAAAAAGCTGTTATCCTCAAATCATGACTGATATCATCTTAAATAAATGAAATTATGTTCAATGAAGAATATTTAAATGTCAGCTATGATCATAAAAAAGAACACAAGACAAATTGTTGTGCCAGTTTATAAGTCAGGGGACACAACTGATATGAATAACTATAGGCTGATTATTATTTTACCAGTCACGTCTCTGAAAGATCTCTGAAAAATGTGTGACTGAGCAATTGACTGAGCATCTTAACAGTAGTCCTTTTACACTGCACCCCATGCAGTTTGCCCTCAGAGCCAATTACTCCACTGAGACAGCAAATTGTTTCTTTGGGGAAAACATCAAATCAAAAATGGACAAAGGAGGCATAGTTGGAGATAGATCTTAAAAAGGCTTTCAACACTGTCAGTCATCAAATACTCTTTTACAAAATGTCTTATTTTAATTTCTCAACCAGTGTTATTGACTCAATGAGATCATATCTGTGAAATACAGTTCAGTGTTTAAGGGTTAGTGGTGAAACGTCACCACCCCTGAGGAACGAACTGGGTGTCCCCCAGGGATCTGTCTTGGGCCCTATTCTGTTCAGCCTTTATATAAATGACCTGCCATCAGTCTGCACTGGATGTGAGGTTCAGATGTATCCTGATGATACAGTAATATATGTCTATGCACAAACCAAAGCCCAAGCTGCTGCCAAACTCAGTGATACAATGGTACATGTACATAAATGGCTTGTTTACTCACAGTTGTATCTCAATGCAAAGAAGACTGGCTGTATGTTTTTTAGCAAGACTAACACTGTATCTCACTGTGAACCCAAGGTCTATGTGTCTGGGGAGGTTATTCAAACAGTTACACATTTTAAATATCTAGGTGTTATCCTTGACTCTACTCCATCCTTCAAAAACCAAGTGAGAAAGGAAATGTAAATAACTAAATACAATCTAGCCAACTTTAGATGTATATATAAGGAACTGCTCGACAAGACCTGTAGCAAAGCTCTACATGAATGCTATGATCATTCCTTACTTAACGTATTGTATGACGAGCTGGACCCAGGTGAATAGCACAACATTAAGGCCTATCTTATCACTTTACAAACAACCCTTGAAGTTTTGGACAGAAAACCCAAGCTCTACCACCACTGTAACATTCTGGACAAATATAACTTGCTCAGCTGGGAAAATATTTAAAAACACACTGATGCATGCCTAATTTTTAAGATTATCAGTGGCAAGGCTCCCCCACCACTCTGCACTTTTATACAGCAGAAACAATGCAACAACAAAACCACAAGGTCTGCCTCAAGAGGGGACTGTGTAGTCACTCTTAGGTCCAGCTCCTTTGGTCAATTATGTTTCTCTGTGTGAACATATAAATTATGGAACCCATTGCCAGTGGAGATTAGAAATTGCACCTCCCACCATACATTCACCCACCGTCTTAAAGACTGGCTTTTAAGCAATCAAAAATGTGAACATCTTTGATAGTATTTAATCTGAATGCATGTTTGTCTGCTGATATGTATTATTGTAGCTGTCCTGTAACCCATGTTGGTTTGTATGAATGGATGTATGTTTATATGTTTTAATGTTTTGATGGAGCCAGTCTTTTGGCATGATGTTATACTGTTATTATCTGTTGCTGTGTGTATTCTTAAACATGTTTTTATTTTTTTAGCCACCCTGTGCCTAGCTTAACATCTTGCCAAAGGACTACAGTTGAAAATTAGCCTGCTGGCTAACACTGGCACATTTACATAAATATTGATTATTGTGCACTGTCCTTTAAATAAATAAATGAATTGAAAATTAAAAAATTAAAAAATGATATCTTCATCTCAAACAATGTCAATGCCACATTAAATAGTAAAACTGAATGACATAAACAGTCATTTCCATCCATAAAGACTCTGTGATGTTCATGATGGCTTCATGTCAGTCTGATGCACGTCCCTTCAGAGAAACTAAATTTAATTTTCTCTTCAAATGAATTAAAATTAGACAGACAACATTTTGAATAATTTTTCAAGGACCATGAACCAAAACTCATATTAAATTGGTGCCTAAAATTTACAAATAAATTCATATAGATCAAAATACGAAGACGATAGAAGAATATCCACAGTCTAAAAACAATTAGAAAATAAGAAGTAAATAATGACGTTGTTATTTGAGTGACTGTGTGCATTAATCTGACAAATGCTCCTCATATATCATATATCTTGAAAAAGAAGGTCGGAGACATGTCACATTTATAATAAAGGTAATGAAATCTTTATTGTTGTAAAATGTTGAAACAGAAGCAAGAAGACATTAATGTTGAAACATGTTGAGAGAAAGAGAGAACAGAGAGAGAGCTGAGAGCAGTATGAGAGTAAAACCAGCAGCAGAGTCCCAGTGAGTCAGGTCAGGACTGGGAACACTGGTCTCTCCTCAGTGTCTCTGAGACTGGAGTCTGGGAGCCCTGGGTGGCCTCACAGGTCACAGAGCCCACCTTCCTCCACTGGTCTGCAGGGAGCCTCAGGGTGCTGCTCCAGCTGTAGCGGCCGTCCTTCTCCAGCACCCCGGGGCTCCTGCTCTGCTCCCAGCTGCTGCTGCTGCTGCTGCTGCTGCTGCTGCTGCCGTCCACCTTCCAGGACAGACTCCAGTCTGAGGGGAAGCCCTTGTTGGCCAGACACATGAGCGTGGCCTTCCCCTGCTGCAGCTCCTCACTGGAGGGGGGCAGCACCGTCAGGATGGGACGGACATCACCTAGGAGACACCAATCAGCTTAGAGGACAGGGACCACACTGCTGTCAATCAACCAGCAGACACTGGGACACCTTCACTGTGTGAGAGTTGATTTAGTCCTTTAAGGAGTTTCTGTCAGATGGTTTTTCTGCTCCACCAGTCACTCACTCACACATTGTTTCACTTCCCTTTAAGAAGCCTCTCATGCATATCAGCACAGAGAGAATCATCAAACAGAATGAGCTGAAATATATCAAACTACACTGGAAATAAAACACATCAAACTTTCTCATCACAATCAGACAAAACCTGAACTATATGTGATTTTAAAGTATTTAGTGGACACATACACAAATACAGAAAATGAACCGACTGCAATCAAATGTTGGACAAGAGGAGCGTTTTGAACACTGCTATCATTGAGCTGAAAAATTACATCTCCTCTTACAAAACATTTGTAAAACAGGTTTACAGTTTTATCTTTTCTACACTTCAGGCTGTTTAAAAGTCACTTTGACAGGAATGTGTGAAGAAATGTTTAGTAAAGCTGCTCTGAGTTAGCCTCCATGATAAAGGAGGAGAATTAAAACATGAAGACCAAAAGTGTTGGAATGAAAACAAGATATATTTATCTGCCTCAAACATCCAAAACATGACATTAAAAAACTAGTTTTCAGTATTTTTGGAAGGATTTGTGCAGAAACTTACTTCCAACATCCAGTCTGGTTCCTCCACCAAAAGTCCACCACAGTGATACAAACTCATTGAGCCGCCGTACAAAAACCTCTGACTGTAGAGAGACACGGCTCTCTGACTTTGACACACTGAACTAAACCTACAAGCCCTCAAGATGTAACTTTATCGTTAAAGGAGGAAATAATGATTTCTATGCTGTCTTAACATTTCATATTTAGTTCAACAAGTTTCTGATTTTATATTTCAGAAGCAAACTTTGTCTCTTACTAACAAATATTTGTGCAAAAATTAAACATTATTCGAAAAACTGACTATTTTCCTTCTAATATGTAGAAAAAAGAAAAAATAGTGCCTGAAATAATAAAACATTGAAACATTTGACTTACTTCCAACATCCAGTCTGGTTCCTCCACCAAAAGTCCACCACAGTGATACAAACTCATTGAGCCGCCGTACAAAAACCTCTGACTGTAGAGAGACACGGCTCTCTGACTTTGACACAAACACACTCAACACAATTAGTCTCTCATTGTAAAATATTATCAGCTGATATGAAGAGTGACAAAACACAGAGCCACAGATTTACAGAATGTATGTTTTATTTTATATATGATGATTTTTGATAAAACTTAATTTACTTTTCATTTTATTTAAACAGGACAGATGACATTGTGAAACACATTTTTCAACAAGCATAAAGCCAAACTCAAATTAAATTGACATTGAAACTATTCTAATCAATACTTTAAATGATTGATCCATTGATAACCAGCATGATGAGAGTAATCCAAGTCCCTGTTGGAGTCAGTCAGAGCATTTCCATAGAGAGCCACTTTGCATCAGCAGCACCATGCTCCAGTGCTCTGGGAGAGTTTATAGTCCTGAGAGTTGAACACTGGATGACTGACAGCTGTCCTTCATGACAACAGAAGACACAGAAATCCTCCTCATCAAAAACATGACTTTGATCTGCGTCCTCATCTGGACTCTCCTCTGCTGCTGCTTCACAGGTAAAGTCCAGAGAATCAAACTCCTCTCCTCTATCAACATCCGTCCCTCTGAAATGAAGCCCACAAAACCATGACGCTGCTTTATGTTTTTGTCTCTGTGTCCTCAGAGTCCAGAGGTCAGATCACAGTGACTCAGCCTGGAGCAGTGAGCTCTGCTCTGGGAGGCTCCGTCACCATCAACTGTAGGACCAGTCAGAGTGTTTATAGCGGGAGCTGTTTAGCCTGGTACCAACAGAGAGATGGAGAAACTCCTAAACTTCTCATTTACTGGGCTAGCACTCGAGAATCAGGGATTCCAGGTCGTTTTACAGGCAGTGGATCAAACTCTGCCTTCACTCTGACCATCAGTGGAGTTCAGGCTGAAGATGCAGCAGTTTACTACTGTCAGAGTTTTCACTATCCAAACAGTCAGTGGGTGTTCACACAGTGAAAAACCGTCGTACAAAAACCTCCCTCAGTCAGACTGAACAGAAACTGAACTGACTGCTGCAGCTGGAAGCTACTGCAGAGACTGATACACTTCACTGAGGACACACACACACACACACACACACACACACACACACACACAGACACATAATTTCCATCATAGTGTCTCACCTTCCACTTATATCTAATTTTAATCCCATGCTTTAATTTGATTTGCCATGTAATCAGGACAGTTTCTCAGGACAGTAAGTAAAACACTTCTGACCTTTTACCTAAGCTTGATACTGTATCACATCACATTAGAACATTTGTTCATTTAAGACAACATCAGAAACAATCCTGATCAAAGTTGGACCCCAAAAAATCTGTTATCTTCAAATCATAACTGATATTATCTTAAACAAATTAAACGATGTTCATTGAAGAAAAATTAAATGTCAGCTATGATCATGAAAAAAGACTGAAGAATGTCTTCATCTCAAACAATGTTAATGTCATATTGAAAAGTGAAATAATAGACTCAATAACATAAACAGTCATTTCCATCCATGAAGACTCTGTCATGTTCATGATGGTTTCATGTCAGTCTGATGCACGTCCCTTCAAAGACACAAAACTTCATTTTTCCTTTGAATTATTTAAAATTAGACAGACGACATTTTGAATAATTTTTCAAGATTCAGGAAACAAGTCATATCATATTGCTGCTTAAAATGTATGAATAAAATCACATAGATCAAACTAGAAAGACTATAGAAGAACATCCACAGTCATACAATGAAACAGGAAATCAGGAAACAATGGATTTTTTATTTTACTCTGTGCATTAATCGGACAAATGTTCTTCATTTATCATATATGTTGAAAAGAAGGTCAAAGTCACGTCACATTTATAATAAAGGTAATGAAATCTTTCTTGTTGTAAAATCTTGAAACAGAAGCAAGAACACATTAATGTTGAAACATGTTGAGAGAGATAGAGAAAGATTGTTGCAAGCTCAACAAATTACACTTTCAAACTGTGATCAGTCTGGAGAAAAATAAGGAGTTATCACTTTACGCAGATGATATTCTGATGTTTATTGCTATTCCTGCATTATTTTTCTTTTATTTAGATTTTTTTCATAGAGAAAATGAAAAGAAGCTTTAGCAACAAATTCATCTTATTAAATGCAAGATGATTGTTATAACATGTAACTTACATTTAAAGAAATAAAGTTTTATTTTTACCAAAATTACTGACAGTGGATGAAACAGAAAACTGTTGGATGAAATCATTATTCTTAAAACCATTAAAAAGTCATCTAGGAAAAATGGATTTGGTTCTGATGTGACTGTGTGCATTAATCTGACAAATGTTCCTCATATATCATATATGTTGAAAAAGAAGGTCAAAGACTTGTCACATTTATAATAAAGGTAATGAAATCTTTATTGTTGTAAAATGTTGAAACAGAAGCAAGAACACATTAATGTTGAAACATGTTGAGAGAAAGAGAGAACAGAGAGAGAGCTGAGAGCAGTATGAGAGTAAAACCAGCAGCAGAGTCCCAGTGAGTCAGGTCAGGACTGGGAACACTGGTCTCTCCTCAGTGTCTCTGAGACTGGAGTCTGGGAGCCCTGGGTGGCCTCACAGGTCACAGAGCCCACCTTCCTCCACTGGTCTGCAGGGAGCCTCAGGGTGCTGCTCCAGCTGTAGCGGCCGTCCTTCTCCAGCACCCCGGGGCTCCTGCTCTGCTCCCAGCTGCTGCTGCTGCTGCTGCTGCTGCTGCTGCCGTCCACCTTCCAGGACAGACTCCAGTCTGAGGGGAAGCCCTTGTTGGCCAGACACATGAGCGTGGCCTTCCCCTGCTGCAGCTCCTCACTGGAGGGGGGCAGCACCGTCAGGGTGGGACAGACATCACCTAGGAGACACCAATCAGCTTAGAGGACAGGGACCACACTGCTGTCAATCAACCAGCAGACACTGGGACACCTTCACTGTGTGAGAGTTGATTTAGTCCTTTAAGGAGTTTCTGTCAGATGGTTTTTCTGCTCCACCAGTCACTCACTCACACATTGTTTCACTTCCCTTTAAGAAGCCTCTCATGCATATCAGCACAGAGAGAATCATCAAACAGAATGAGCTGAAATATATCAAACTACACTGGAAATAAAAGACATCAAACTTTCTCATCACACTCAGACAAAACCTGAACTATATGTGACTTTAAAATATTTAGTGGACACATACACAAATACAGAAAATGAACCGACTGCAATCAAATGTTGGACAAGAGGAGCGTTTTGAACACTGCTGTCATTGAGGTGAAAAATTACATCTCCTCTTACAAAACATTTGTAAAACAGGTTTACAGTTTTATCTTTTCTACACTTCAGGCTGTTTAAATGTCACTTTGACAGGAATGTGTAAAGAAATGTTTAGTAAAGCTGCTCTGAGTTAGCATCCATGATAAAGGAGGAGAATTAAAACATGAAGACTAAAAGTGTTGGAATTAAAACAAGATATATTTATCTGCCTCAAACATCCAAAACATGATATTAAAAATCTAGTTTTCAGTATTTTACAAAGGATTTGTGCAGAAACTTACTTCCAACATCCAGTCTGGTTCCTCCACCAAAAGTCCACCACAGTGATACAAACTCATTGAGCCGCCGTACAAAACCTCTGACTGTAGAGAGACACGGCTCTCTGACACAAACACACTCAACAAACACGTTCCCAGTTTACCCATTTTATGTTATAGTGGCTGATTATAATGTTTTAAGTGTTAAACACAGACTCTAAATGTATGAATATGTATTTAATGTTTTTCATGTGGAATATCAAACTTCTACAAGCAAAATGAATTTGTCTTTGAATTCAAACATTTCAAATAAAAGCATTTTAATAACACCTAATTGAAACTAATTATCAGAAACGTGTTTATTGTAGATCATGATTTAAAACAAACCATTTCAAATAATTCTGTCACTAATGATGTTGAGTTGTGTGGCAGTTAATTACGAGGATTTCACAAAATACTGAAGAAAAGTTGATCATCAGCCTCAAACCAAATACACATACAGATGAGCTCTGACACATTCCTAATCAATAATCTGATACATTGATTGATTCATTGATAACCAGCATGATGAGAGTAATCCAAGTCCCTGTTGGAGTCAGTCAGAGCATTTCCATAGAGAGCCACTTTGCATCAGCAGCACCATGCTCCAGTGCTCTGGGAGAGTTTATAGTCCTGAGACTTGAACACTGGATGACTGACAGCTGTCCTTCATGACAACAGAAGACACAGGAATCCTCCTCATCAAAAACATGACTTTGATCTGCATCCTCATCTGGACTCTCCTCTGCTGCTGCTTCACAGGTAAAGTCCAGAGAATCAAACTCCTCTCCTCTATCAACATCCGTCCCTCTGAAATGAAGCCCACAAAACCATGACGCTGCTTTATGTTTTTGTCTCTGTGTCCTCAGAGTCCAGAGGTCAGATCACAGTGACTCAGCCTGGAGCAGTGAGCTCTGCTCTGGGAGGCTCCGTCACCATCAACTGTAGGACCAGTCAGAATGTTCATATTGGGAGCTACCACTATTTAGCCTGGTACCAACAGAGAGATGGAGAAACTCCTAAACTCCTAATTTACAGGGCTAGCACTCGAGCATCAGGGATTCCAGGTCGTTTTACAGGCAGTGGATCAAACTCTGCCTTCACTCTGACCATCAGTGGAGTTCAGGCTGAAGATGCAGCAGTTTACTACTGTAAGGGGGAATTCTATGTCAACAGTCAGTATTCGTTCACACAGTGAAAAACCGTCGTACAAAAACCTCCCTCAGTCAGACTGAACAGAAACTGAACTGACTGCTGCAGCTGGAAGCTACTGCAGAGACTGATACACTTCACTGAGGACACACACACACACACACACACACACACACACACACACAAACTATTATCACTGACACTCGTTATCCACCAAATATAATATTTGAGCAGAAATGCCATAATCTGCTATGATATGAAACATAGTAGAAAGCATGACACCAAAACTTTAAAATGCTTAGCCAGTAGGTTTTAGCCAGCAATAGTGAATAGTCAGGAGTGACCTGAATAACTTCACCATCACTAGCTGGAGGACAGAAATGACCTGCCTGATATTTAAAGACTTTAACATTTAATATATCATGGTCAGCTGTGACCTGAATATCTCAGCTGGCAACAGCTTGAAGACAATTTACCAGCTAGACATTTAAATGCCTCAGACAGCAATGGCAAATGGTCAGCAATGACTTGAATAGTAATACATTAGTCAATATGATACATTCTGATCAACATAGTGAAGGTTTAAATTATTCGTCCAATTCTTGACCTACTTCATGTAGTATAGCTGATGATAGAACAGCAGATGTTTACATGCATCAATATGTACAAGAACTTACCAAGCAAAGAGGAGTTGATTGAATACAATAGGCTTCATGTTACATATGACCAATGACCATTATTGTACAGAGGAATTTAGAAATACTGGCCCATCTCTAAAAGAGTGTTACCTGTCTAGCTGAGGTAAATCAAGAATGTTATAGAATTACAGCAATGTTCCTCATCCCTTGAGTTAGATGAGGAAACTCAAGACCAGATGCTATTTTAAAATTTACAGGAAAAGACTTCTCCTGCCACAGCTAGACACTGGTACAATAAAGACAATTGTTCAGTTTGGAAAAGCACCTTGGAAACTCTGAACCAAGAACCAGTAGTGCAGGAAATGGTTTGGCAACAGCAACAACTTGATGTGGACAGCTACAGTTCAAACTTCAGCTCAGTCCAAACTAAGAGCACAGGAAATGTGATATTTTATATGGTAGTGAATCCTAATGCAAGTTATTAATTAAGATATTCCTGACCTCTCTGAATTATATCTACTTTTGCTGAATACCACCCACCTGTAGGTTTATTCTTGGATGTATGAGACAAAACTCATGGGGAGGGTCCAGGTTAACATAACTGAAGCATTTCCATAGAGAGCCACTTTGCATCAGCAGCACCATGCTCCTACGTTGCGGGCAGTCAACCTGAGGAAGGCGACCGGACCTGATGGCGTCTGTGGACGCGTGCTGAAGGACTGTGCGGACCAGCTGGTGGGGATCTTTACTAAGCTCTTCAACCAGTCACTCTCCCAGTTCACTGTCCCATCCTGCCTCAAGTCCTCCACCATAGTCCCCCTGCCCAAAAAAAACGAACATCACCACTCTCAACAACTACCGGCCAGTAGCACTCACCCCTGTGGTGATGAAGTGCTTTGAGGAACTGGTCCGTAGTCACAACATGTCATTCCCCTCTCCCACCTTTGATTCACAGCAGTTTGCCTACAGGGCTAACAGATCTACTGAGGATGCCGTGGCCACAACCCTCCATGCTGCATTGTCCCAACTGGAGCAGCAGGGGAGTTATGCTAGGCTGCTCTTCAAAAACTTAAGCTCTGCTTTTAACACCATCCTTCCCCATAGACTGCTGTCCACACTGTCTGATATTGGAATACCATACTCCACCTGCCTCTGGATTAAGGACTTTCTGACACTCAGAGAGTAAGAGTGGGCCTCCATACATCCACGGCCCTCAGCCTCAGCTCTGGCTCCCCACAGGGCTGCATGCTGAGTCCCCTGCTCTACACCCTCTACACCCCTGACTGCACCCCTGCCCACCACAGCAACACCTTCGACAAATATGCAGATGACACCACAGTAGTGGAGCTCATCTTGAGGGTGGACAAGTCCGACTACAGAAACGAGGTGGAGTGATTGGTGGAGTGGTGCAGAGTTAACAACTTGCTCCTCAACACATCAAAGACCAAGGAGCTCATCGTGGACTTCAGGAGGAAGAAAACGAACATCCAGCCGCTGCTCATAGGCGGGACCTGTGTGGAGAGGGGCTCCGACTTCTGCTTCCTGGGAGTCAACATCATGGAGGACCTGACCTGGAGCGTCCACACCACTGAGCTAGTGAAGAAGGCCCAGCAGAGACTTTACTTCCTGAGAATTCTCAGGAGGAACAACATCCCCCAAAAACTTCTGGTGTCCTTCTAACGCTGATCAATTGAGAGCATCCGGTCATACTGTCTGTGTGTGTGGTTTCCAAGCTCTCAACCATCGTACAGGACTCATCACACCCCGGTCACACACTGTTCAAACTACTGCTGTCAGGCAGGAGATACAGGTCCATGAAAACAAGAACAAACAGACTACAAAACAGATTTCATCCAACAGCCATAAGTGCACTGAATAGTGCTACTAAAGCATGGTTCTGACCACTTACCTTTGTCAAAATGGTTAGGTGCAATTTTTAAACGTAAATGTGGATGTATGCATGGGTGTGTCTCCTATGTGTTTTTAGCATTAATATGCATACAGTAGTTTTTACTTATGTATTTATTTATGCATTTACTACCTCCTGTTGCTCTGAATAAGGACTGCACACAGGACCTGGGCACACTCATTCCAACATAAGCGATGTTGGAAGGCTTTCTTATCGCTCACAGATCTGGTTACAATACAACATTCATACACATTAATTTTATCTTAAGCAACTTTTAAAGCTCAGCGAAGTTTTAGGTTCATGCACAATTCAAGGTGTGTGCAGTCAAGAATATAATATAAAGTTAAGTATCACACTAATTACTCGGTGGACAGTCAGATGATATTAAAACAGCTTGGGTTTTGATTATTACAACCGATGTTTGTCTGTAGTTAATTTAATGCAGAGAACCGTGGTTTTGGGGTGGCCTCACACGGCGGCACCATAATAATAATGTAGGATACTATGTGGGCCTGACATGGGCAGCACCATAAATATATAATGTAGGAGACACTGCTCACACACTACTTTGACATATATATATGATTATTAATCACTGGCAATTAATATTACACTCGTTAAAGGGGCACCACCTCCGTGTTTAGTTATTGGAATAATCCGGAGGGCATTATTCCAAACATCTAACTGTACCAGTTGGCTTGGACAGTTAGAGTCTATTCAAAATCAATTTATTCAGTCTCAATATTCTGAAGTAGTGAATTCTTTGCACGTATCCATCGGTTCTCCATATTAAAATTAAGTTCCAGACAAAGACAAACGATTATATGTTTATTGACTAAATAATTTGGGTAAAATAAAAGACATGACAATTTTAGACGAACAACAGATAACAGAAAATGTAAAGACTGTAATTAGGAAAGTAATAAAGTCGTGTGACCGTCGGTAGATGGTAAAGTTAAAGGGTCGGGTTATATATATATTAAATATTACAGGAGTAATTTTTAAAACTACGAGACCCTAATCTTAATTCTCTTAAGTTCATAAGATAGAAGTCAGAACTTAGACAGAAGTCAGAACTTTGACAGAAGTCAGAACTTTAGACACCACTCATTCTCACGTGTGTGGATCCAGTTGTATGAAGACGTTCAGCCTGTTTTGTCTGGGCGTCAGGAGGCACTGAAGCTTGGTCTCTTTGAGAGTTCTGGGTTGGACCACGGCAGGGCGCATCGGTCCAGTAGCCAGAGGGAAGGCCGGTACTCTGTTGAGGAACTCTTGGTCCGGAGGCCCAGCGGGGTTTCCGCCTTGGGAGCGCTGGGGGCAGAGTCGATCTCGGCTGGGAACACACAAAGTCTCTTTTGTTGGAGACTCCTTGCACGGCTTCTGAGGCAGACGATGGACTGCAACATTCCTATCAGATGATCACAGTCTTGAAAAAGACTTTTTCTTGATGTTTCAAGGTGGTTCTCAAGTTCTGATCCTTTCACTAATTCAACTTCTTCTGGGTCAGGCGGTGATACTTTAACGTTATATTAAAATCAAATCAAAAAGAAAAGAATTTGTTCTATTAAAAACTTGGATAAAAGTAAAGCACTTAAAGTAGTTATTCAATTCGCTTTCTTAGAGCTTGTTGCAAAAATAAAAGTAAAGATTACTTTAAAAATAAAAATGAAGAATGAAAAATAAAGAAGTGAAGAGAAGAGAAGAGAGAAGGAGAAGAAGTCAGAAGGAGAAACAGGGGGGCAAGAGAGCCCGGAGAAGAAGACTCCAAGTCATGACTGAAGTCAGGACCCAAAAGAGAGAAGCAGAGAGGAGAGAGGCTGAGAGAAGAGCGACTCAAAGTCATGACCGAAGTCCGGACCCAAAAGGAGCGATGTGCAGAGCATCTTCTCTGTTTTTATGAGCTACAGCAGGCACCGAGGACAGGGTGGGGCTGGCTGACAATACTCCTTCTATGTTCGGAGTTTTGACCCACAACACTTTAATTTAATTAAACTATTGCTTTATGGTTTCGAAATCGTGTTTTAACTTCCCAAAAACTTTACCATCTTAAAAGTCGAAATTTTTGTCTTCGTTAAAAGATGTAACATGAATATGATCACTTATCATTCAAGAGAATTATAACCTGGTTAAGACATAAAACAATGAAGTATACAACATAAACAATAAAGCATACAATACACAGTAGGACCAAGGACTTATACATATTCCTTGTAGTTCTATCTTAACAAAACATATCAGACATTTAACTGGTAAATAACACAAGCATTACACACAAAGAGAATCATGATATGCAAGTCTGTGCCCATCGCAAAGGTGGGGGCTGGTTTCTCTCAAACCCCAAATTCATTAAGTAATAAACTTCATTTGGGCTTGACAATAACATGGGAAAGATCTATTGTTTGGCCTTCTTAGGCTATTTGGAAATCTGATGAAATTAAGAAGATGAAATTGTAGTTAATAGTTATTCAGAACATATTGCAATGTGGATGAGTATAAAATTGGAATGCAGCAAAGATTGAAATGTCACAGACAGGGTCGTAAAACGGCTTGGCCTGTGAGGGAGGGGGACTGGGTCATCTCTACCCCAACCAACATCTACCCCCACTTTCTGTCATCTGATGTGAAGAGAGAAAGGACTCTATTGTGTTTAGTTGTTAAATTAGTAATAGAAGGTCTCCGATGATCTGTTTATAGCAAGAGAGCAACACATCGTCCTACTCTATAGGGAGAAGAGGCCATAGTTTGGCCTGAGGAAGAAGGAGTTCATCTTCTTTGTGAGGGGGGAGAAGAAGCGAATATTCAGTCAATCATATAGGCTTTGTTTGTTAAGTTAATCTTGTCTTGTGGTTGAGAGGTCAGAGGTCAGAGGACGGGGAAAGGAAGCAGAGCCTCGTGATGGAGACATAAGGGCTGGTGTTCCTACAATAAGTAGGGCCCTCCTTCTTGTGCTCCAAATGACGCTCACTTCCAGGACAGAGGTGTTTGCCCGTGCAGGTAATGCTCCGCGCTGCTGCTGCTCCTTCTGCTGCTCCATTCACGTATCGCTCGGTGTCCTCATGCTTAAAGCCTTTGTGTTTTCACTGCAGAGCAGCGACCGAGTGCTCTGTACTCCGTTTGATGCCTGGTTCTCTCGGGTGGTGGTAAGTGTCCTCTCTCTCTGCGTTACACCGAATGCTATCCTGCAGCTATGTTAGTGTGGTCACAGGTAGATGTTCACTGCTCTCTCTCCCTCCCTCTCCCTGTGCAGGGTTGACTCTGAAAACAGGTATGCTACCTTAAATTTAGCTCTCAAAAGCCTCAGTTAATATAGCTTAGCCATGCTAAGTGAACCCTGGGTGAACGCTTTTTCTTTAAGATATTTTTGTTGAGTCCCCTTCCCCTTCACTAGCTCTTTCCCCACCAGTAGGCCTCAGCCCCTAGGCTCCGTTTTCATTAATTGGCATGGATGGCAATTTTTGTCAAAATATATATACATTGTATCAGTAAAGTATTTTTGTAAACTGGGAACCACGTGTCTTGTCTGTTGAGTGGAACGAACCTATGTTTTTGATAGCTGTTAAATAATTCCTTGGGTGTAATTCCCAAAGTGACGTTGTTGAGCAACCTAAGATTCACATAGAGAGCCTTAGCCGCGCCACATAGACTTTACTGGAAACACTTTCTCCTGGCACAGGTAGACCCTCGTACTATGAGGACAATGTTTAATTTAAAAACGTGCCTCTGAGAACTGATAAATATACGGCCAATCCAAAAGACGTGTGAACCCAGAAGAAAAGACTAATGTAATGAGAACATTAAGTGGTGAGGAATTAAACAAATGCAGTGCCTTTAAAGATGACATGATACTCTTCAGTTGAGTTAGTTGCCCAGTGGCCGAAATGTTATTGCATGGACTTGAGACAAAGAAATCTGTCATTTCCATAGAGAGCCACTTTGCATCAGCAGCACCATGCTCCAGTGCTCTGGGAGAGTTTATAGTCCTGAGAGTTGAACACTGGATGACTGACAGCTGTCCTTCATGACAACAGAAGACACAGAAATCCTCCTCATCAAAAACATGACTTTGATCTGCGTCCTCATCTGGACTCTCCTCTGCTGCTGCTTCACAGGTAAAGTCCAGAGAATCAAACTCCTCTCCTCTATCAACATCCGTCCCTCTGAAATGAAGCCAACACAACCATGATGATGCTTTATGTTTTTCTCTCTGTGTCCTCAGAGTCCAGAGGTCAGATCACAGTGACTCAGCCTGGAGCAGTGAGCTCTGCTCTGGGAGACTCCGTCACCATCAACTGTAGGACCAGTCGGGATGTTCGTGTTTGGAACAGCTACCACCTTTTATACTGGTATCAACAGAGAGATGGAGAAACTCTTAAACTTCTCATTTTCGATGTTTATAGAAGAGCATCAGGGATTCCAGGTCGTTTTACAGGCAGTGGATCATACTCTGCCTTCACTCTGACCATCAGTGGAGTTCAGGCTGAAGATGCAACAGTTTACTACTGTCAGAGTATTCATGTAATCAACGGTCAGCATGTGTTCACACAGTGAAAAACCATCGTACAAAAACCTCCCTCAGTCAGACTGAACAGAAACTGAACTGACTGCTGCAGCTGGAAGCTACTGCAGAGACTGGTACACTTCACTGAGGACACACACACACACACACACACACACACACACACTTTGTCGATCCTGGTCACATTATCATTCAACGTTCATATCTCATTTGCTAAATATTTGAGGTGGACCAACCTGGGACAACTAAAGACAAAAGTCTTGATCTATACAACACTCTAACGTTTTTGCAGATTCATCAGGACAAGTCTTCCTGACTCAGTCTCCTGGAGCTCAGTCTGTTGCTCCAGGGCAGACTGTCACCATCAGATGAAAAGTCAGTTCAGGTGTTGGTTAACACTTGCAGTTGTAACTTCAGAAAGCTGAGAAGCTCCTAAACTCCTCATTTATGAAGCTTGATCCTGTCAGTCTGGAGTCTCAGGTGGTTTCAGTGGGAGTCAGTCTGGGACCGACTTCACTCTGACCATCACTGGAGTTCAGACTGAAGATACAGGAGTTTACTGCTGTCAACAGGATTAAAGCTGCTGATTCACACGGTGATACAACTTTATAAAAAAACCTTCCTCAGTTCAAAAGAAGCTGATCTGAATGAACAGCTGCACAGAAACAGAGACACTTCAGAGGTTTTAGACATGATGACAGAATCAGACTTACCTGGAAGCCATTCTCCACCTCTCTTAAGCCTTCACAAAAGGCCGTCTTCACACCCTGATTGGCTGAGAGGAGAACGTCCTAAACTGCTTCCCCTCATTAATTAGCAGCCAGTCTCACAGTCTGTACACAGTGATCTGAATCCACTGCATCAGTCTAGAGGAGGTTTGAAATTCAGCCCAAATAAAACACACAGCAAGTCTTTCAACATCATTTTTAAAGCATTTCTGATCAAATCTGAACTACATACAATTTATATTTTAGCCGGACATTTCATTTTGAACAAAGCTCATCACACTACATCTTTAATGGGCTTGTGTTCATAGAAAAGTACATCACTTGTAATGTATGTTAAAATGACCCTGCTGATAATGAGAGGATGATGATATAATATGCTGATAATATCCTACAAATGCAATAAATTCTCTTCACACTTTATAGTTTATAGGATTCATTTTACTTTGTGGACACTTGTAAAAACATCTGAGTCTTCAACCAATGGCACACTTCATACATGAGACACATACAGTTTATCTGTCAGAAACCCAGCCCAACCCCAGCTCCTGTTTTATGTTTTTGTCTCTCGTCATCATACAAAAACCTCCCTCAGTCAGAATGAACAGAATCTGAACTTACTTCTGTAGCTGGCTGTGTGGGCTGCAGCTCCCCCTGCTGGCCAGTCTGAATCATAGCGTAAATATAAGTTAATTCAAAGTATTCTTTGAAAAAACTAATCATTGTAACAGTTTCTGGTCACATGCTCGTGGATGATTTAGTTTGTACTGTTTTTTCCAATGTGATAAAAACGTTGAATCCGAATGATAAAAATATGGTTTTCTAGGCATCCTGCAGGAGACAACATGCCTTCACCTCAACAAAGATTTGAGGAGTAGCTCATAAGTACTGGCCATAGCAAATTAATATTATGGTTAATAATTTAAAGTTGCTAATTTCTTAACAGTGAATAGTTAAAACCATATAAACTGAAAAAGGAAAAAAGGCACACAGCTCCCAGTAGTGAGAGCAAAGCTTTATCTCACCTCTGTGTCCACACTGGTTTATAGCTGCCCTGCAGAGTTTATCCTGCAGATCCAGTGTTTTCTTGTGTTGTTGAAACAAATCTCTGTGTCCTTTTGAGAAAGTACTGACAGGTGTGATTCTGAGGACAGACAGAATGGACAACGTCAGTATCTGAAACATGACGCATAATTAATACAGTCATTGAATGAAACACCACAAAGTGAGAGGTCTTCAGCTTGTACATGTGAAGCCTTTATTTAAGATTTTGTTTTCATTTCAGTTTTACAGTTTTGACCGATTCTGCAGCTGCTGAGGTTAAATATCCTCGATCATTTGGATCATACTGTTTGTCCTTCTGTAATATCGTTTCAGATTCAACGAAAAAAAATGTACAACATTTTTAAGTTGATTATTCTAAACTTTATTACAACTGGGCACATAAGATGTTGTGCCAGTGCAGCCCTGCCCTAAAGAATGTGATCATCTCAGTGCTGATGTCTGTTTCCTGGAACCAAAACAGCAAACCAGATACATTGTTTTCAGCATAAGTTATATAGTGCTCTTTTAGATATGATGTAAAACTGATAGCATCACAAGGGTGACAGCATGTAATTTATCACTGAATAGTGATGTAACTTCATGGTACAACATGAAGAAAACTATGTCTGAAGTCTTTAAAAACAGTATATCATTGTATGCTGATGATAGACTACATTTTCGTTCAAATTCTTAAAACTCTATCGAATATTTTAGATTCCTGTCAACTACATTTGAAAAATTATTTAGTTAAATTCTCAAATTGTTTATATTTGCTTTATGATTTTACTGCTGAAATCAGACACTGTCAGATGACACCGAACAAGTTAGAGGATAACTGTGTCAATGCATGAAGTAATCCCAGAGAGTTTTAATGTACATATCACCAGTGACAAGAAAATATCACCCTGATATGAGTTATAATCCTGAACATGTGAAAATATAGAATAAGGGATCCTTTGTTGGTATAAACACACATCCATGATGAAATATTTTATTCAAAGAACAAATATATTAATTGTATTACAGCTTTTAAAGCACCTGATTCTGCAACAATGAGAATTTCAATATCTGAAGTTGAATAATGTTAAATAGGTGTGATGACAGTAACAGTGAGTGAGACAGAAAGACACAGAGTTGCAGATAGAAAGAGTAAAAGCAGTAAAAGTAACCAGTAAAACAACTCGACCCGCTGCAGAGAGAGAGATTAATAAAGTTTATATGAGGTCAACTAAACTCCATCCTGTTGGCTGCAGCAGAGGAGCTTCTAGTTCTGTTGATCTTCCTCAGATTGGATGAAACTGATCTTGAATGTTTCACTTCCCTCTCTCACAGGTTTCACTACTAAAGATAAAAAGTTAAAGGTTGCATTGTATTCCTCTGACGTATATATGTTAAAAACCCGAATTCACAAAGAAATCAACAATGGCATGCTGCTGATCAATGATCTGATCAAGTGATTGATCCATTGATAAACAGCATGATGAGAGTCATCCAAGTCCCTGTTGAAGTCAGTCAGAGCATTTCCATAGAGAGCCACTTTGCATCAGCAGCACCATGCTCCAGTGCTCTGGGAGAGTTTATAGTCCTGAGAGTTGAACACTGGATGACTGACAGCTGTCCTTCATGACAACAGAAGACACAGAAATCCTCCTCATCAAAAACATGACTTTGATCTGCGTCCTCATCTGGACTCTCCTCTGCTGCTGCTTCACAGGTAAAGTCCAGAGAATCAAACTCCTCTCCTCTATCAACATCCGTCCCTCTGAAATGAAGCCCACAAAACCATGACGCTGCTTTATGTTTTTGTCTCTGTGTCCTCAGAGTCCAGAGGTCAGATCACAGTGACTCAGCCTGGAGCAGTGAGCTCTGCTCTGGGAGGCTCCGTCACCATCAACTGTAGGACCAGTCAGGATGTTTATTATTATGACAGCGTCTACTATGGCAGCTACCATCTTTTAGCCTGGTACCAACAGAGAGATGGAGAAACTCCTAAACTTCTCATTTACAGGGCTAGCACTCGAGAATCAGGGATTCCAGGTCGTTTTACAGGCAGTGGATCAAACTCTGCCTTCAGTCTGACCATCAGTGGAGTTCAGGCTGAAGATGCAGCAGTTTACTACTGTCAGAGTTATCATGAAATCAACAGTCAGTATGTGTTCACACAGTGAAAAACCGTCGTACAAAAACCTCCCTCAGTCAGACTGAACAGAAACTGAACTGACTGCTGCAGCTGGAAGCTACTGCAGAGACTGATACACTTCACTGAGTACACACACACACAAACACACACACACACACACACACACACTCTCTCTCTCTCTCTCTCTCTCTCTCTCTCTCTCTGTCTCTCTCCCACACCAGTCGCTGGCTACAAGGCCACAAACATAAATAGCACTACATTTTTTTGGACTGATATTTGATCAAAAATCCAGTTGTATGCAGATGACATCCTGCTACATTTCACAAAATCCTCCTGCTCGTCATTTCACCAAACTGAATCATAGTAAAACTCAAGAGGCAATGTTGGCTTTACCATAACTTTCCCTGGTCCAGTCTAAAATATGAAAGCTCCTCAACAGTAAACTTTTGGTAGCAACTCACAAAGTATCAAGTGATCTGGCATATGTTTGCCAAAACAAAAACAGGAAGAAGGCTTTGGCACATATATTTGAATGTTTGACGCTGTGGAAAGTTAAAACTAATGAGATGTCTGCACACTTACACATTCAGAGCTAATCTTTAATAGTGATAGTTGTTTTCCCTTACTGTGAGGTAAGAGAGATGGCAGATGTGATGTTTACATATCTAGGGGCCCCGGAGCAATTAAACAGCTCCCTATGTGTGTTCGTAAAGATTAGCTGGAGGACAGGCCCATATGGAGCAATAAAACTGAGTTTATCTCCCATACTAGTTGTTCAGAGCTGACTTAAGGTATACATCGCCATATAAGCGTGAAGAAACAATTCGATCCATTTTAGGTTCCAAGACATGACCTCAGCGGAAGTTAGATAATGTACAGGAGGAGGCAGACTAACTTCTCCTTCTACTATTGGATAGATGGACCATCAATCCACCAAAGTGACCAATTAGAAGAAGTGGGATGATGCAGTAAATAGACTTTAAAAAGGCCCGCACAAGCGGAGAAGGGTGTGGTATTTTCTAGATTTCCGAGATCGAAGGATAGGATTTCTGTTAGAGCAGAGGGCAAACCATTGGGCAGAACTTTGTCATAAATTTGAGAAACCCAGGTAGCAGCTGTGCCTGGACGGACGCTGACATTGAGATCTGTTTTCAATAAAGATTGCTCTAACATTCCACCAGCCTGGCTTCCGCAGAATAATTTATCAACATACTACACACCGACACCTTTGATGAAGAAAGCCCAGACACTACACTAACTCAAATGTGTTGATCTGAGATCATTCTGAATAAAAATAAAGATGTCATGTCAATGATAAGAGATCGTTTCACAGGAAAAAAAAAATGAAAAAAAAACCCCAACAGAACTTCAAAGGGAACTTCATTAAAATTCTTCCTTGGAACGAGGATATGGTTGTATATGGGGACGTGGCGGTATGTGAGGACCAGTGTTGGGGAAGTAGTGTTTGCTCGTCACTTGTTACATCTTTAAAAAGTAATCCCTTACTTTACTTAGTCACCCTCTATGGAAATTAACTTTTTATGTTACTCATTACTTTTATGGTGCTCGACTTTGGGCACAACCCCATCTCATTTCCTATCTATGACAACATAGCATATGGGGACGCGGTGGTATGTGAGGACTAGGAAGCATGTAACAACATTCACCACCTTCCTCTTCCTCCGCTGGTGGCCCGGAATCTGCCAGTGAAAAAGACTGGAACATTTGGTCATCATGTTGTATGATATAATTAATATCAAATTGATAGGTCGTCTGTGGACCACTGTTTTATCCCCATAATTTAAATTTGTCATAACAATGTCAGTGTCATGAAGAATAAATTGATTAATGCAACATATTTGTGTTTTTTGCTTTGATATTTGCACATACAGTACAACACAATTCAAGTTCATCAAGCTTTTGCAGAATTTCTAAATAATTTCTCGGACAAGAAGATTGCAGGACGTGTCTAATGTTAGAAACATTTTGTCCTTTTCTCAGAATGTCAGGTTTGATGCGGGCAGTCGATCTGTGATACATGTGAAGAAACAAACTCATATACACAGGAACTCAACTCAGAATATTAAAACCTGGTCCTTCCATGCTAGCTCACCCTGAATTCAAAACGTTTCACAGTTAATGACAGGGATTTCCTTGAAAAAGAATGATGTTATAAGTGTGTTGTGCTTATTTTTATTTGCCTAAGAGATGAATTTCATAACTGTTCATCTAGAAGTTATTTGGTCATGCAATTAAAAATTAGGTGCCACAGATCTCAGCATGAAAGCCACAAATCTTTGACACTTTTTTTGTATGTTTGTCTTGCTTCAAATATATATGACGATTCTCAGATTACTCCTAAGTGAGTTTAATTTGAAGACATAAACACATGACAGGAGTTATTCTTGCAATAATATTTGTAAAAATCACTGAGTTGACCAGTTGGTCTTTATTGTTTTAACATTCAGAGAATATCAGCTCTACTGCAAAATAAAGAAATGGAAATGTCAGACTATGATGAACCTGGAGAAAGAGAGGGCGTGAAGCTGAAGCTGCACTTGATTTTAAAAACAAATCAGTCGGTTTGCAGCATTTTTCACCGTCAACCAACAGTGCTCTCTGAGATTTCTCTCTTTTTCTCCGCTCCCACCTTGTGTCACTTGATACCTCTATTCATTTTTTTGCTAGCTAAACTCAGTCAACTTCCAACTTCCAACCTCCAACTTCTAAAAACCACACTCAGGTGGTCCACTCGATTCAGTCTTGAAATTCCCAGAAGGCATTGCTTCATTTTAACCTTTGCAAACAACTACTCAAATAAAAAAATGCAGGTAGATTTGTTTTTTTTTTAAACTATGCATGTTTTGGAACATCTGAATAAGACATTTCGCTACAAAACAATGCAGAGTGATATAAAAGTTTGTGACTGTAGAAGGTAACAATGACTGTGATATAGAGACTCGTATGTGGCATATAAATAGTGATTAGATATTCTGGTATTTAGTGTGTTGGAGTAAGAGACATTTGGTTTCCCTTTGGCTTAAAAACTTTATTGACGCTTGAAACAGCCGGCAGTAGCAAGCTTGGGACAATTCTGTGATTTGTCGGGTGGCCCAAATGGCCCACGAGGGTCGTTGGCCAGTCAATTATTCATTTGCGGCCACCTTTTGATGCAGCCACTCTGCTTTATATTTATTCATTTAATTATTTATTTATTTATAGTGGCATTTGCCCACATGTTGATAGAAAGAGAGAAAGATTACTGCAAGCTACACAAATTACACTTTAAAACTTTGATGAATCTGGAGAAAGAGAAGGAGTTATAACTTTACGCAGTTGTAACTCAGATTTTTATTCCAATTGCCGAATTATTGTTCCTTTATTGAGATTTTTTCATTAAAAAATTCAAAACAACTTTCAGGAACGACCTCATCATCTTAAAGGCAAGATGATTGTAATGACAAGTGACTTTAAAAAGCTGTATTATTACCAAAATTGATTAGAATTCATACAGAAAACTTGGTCAGATAAAATCAACAGTCTTAAAACCATTGAAAAGTAATCTGGAAAAAATGTATTTCTGATGTGGCCGTGTGCATCAATCTGACAAATGTTCCTCATAAATCATGTATGTTGAAAAAGAAGGTCAAAGACATGTCACATTTATAATAAAGGTAATGAAATATTTATTGTTGTAAAATGTTGAAATAGAAGCAAGAAGACATTAATGTTGAAACATGTTGAGAGAAAGAGAGAACAGAGAGAGAGCTGAGAGCAGTATGAGAGTAAAACCAGCAGCAGAGTCCCAGTGAGTCAGGTCAGGACTGGGAACACTGGTCTCTCCTCAGTGTCTCTGAGACTGGAGTCTGGGAGCCCTGGGTGGCCTCACAGGTCACAGAGCCCACCTTCCTCCACTGGTCTGCAGGGAGCCTCAGGGTGCTGCTCCAGCTGTAGCGGCCGTCCTTCTCCAGCACCCCGGGGCTCCTGCTCTGCTCCCAGCTGCTGCTGCTGCTGCTGCTGCTGCTGCCGTCCACCTTCCAGGACAGACTCCAGTCTGAGGGGAAGCCCTTGTTGGCCAGACACATGAGCATGGCCTTCCCCTGCTGCAGCTCCTCACTGGAGGGGGGCAGCACCGTCAGGGTGGGGACGACTCGACCCACTGCAGAGAGAGAGATTCATGACGTTTATATGAGCTCAACTAAACTCCATCCTGTTGGCTGCAGCAGAGGAGCTTCTAGTTCTGTTGGTCTTCCTCAGATTGGATGAAACTGATCTTGAATGTTTCACTTCCCTCTCTGAGCTCAGTAACCATGGCAACAGACAGGCATCACTGCTGAACCATGATGACAGACAGGTTTCAGTACTAAAGATAAAAAGTTCAAATTGGCACACTGTAAATCTAGTGCATACTTTATAATTAATAAACATTCAGAGGTTCATGGTGAAACACACGATGAAGATTGTGAGACTTTTAGTGTTTAAACTCTCTTAAATGTTTCTTGTCTTGAGCCAAAACCTCATAAATGATCAAATGTGTTTGTTCTCTTCATGTCAGCGGAAATCATCACTGAACAGTCAGGCTGCATTACTGAAACATTCAGATTCATTCTGTTAAATACTCAACTACTTTTTAAAGCTCATGAAGAAAATTATGGACTGAATTTAAAATAGTTTGGGAGAAACATGGTGTAATACACATGCACATTAAACACTGAACCAAATGTTACTGACAGAATTATTGAGTCTGAATATTTAAACTTAACATTTTAAACATATTTTCTTAATACAGAGTAAAGTTGAGTCGTTTTCTACTAAAAATTGATCAGAATCTTGAAAATTACAGCTAAAGTTTGAGAGGAGTAGATTTCAGTCTAGTTAATGACACTGTGAAGCCTTCAAGAATTATTCTAAATATATCACATTTCAAATATCAGGTAAAGTATTGCTATAGGGTCTATAGCCATGAAGTTCACATAGAAAATATACAACATTTGTGTCATTAAAGGAGTCAAATGTACTTACAGTTAACATTCAGTCTGGTTCCTCCACCGAACGTGTACCACAGTGATACAAACTCATTGAGCCGCCGTACAAAAACCTCTGACTGTAGAGAGACACGGCTCTCTGACTTTGACACAAACATACTCAACAAACACGTTTCCAGTTTACCCAGTTTATGTTATAGTGGCTGATTATGATGGTTTAAGTGTTAAACACAGACTCCAAATGTATGAATATGTATTTAATGTTTTCCTTGTGGAATGTCAAACTTCTACAAGCAAAATTATGTATTTTTTCAAAGTAAATCATTTCAAATAACCCCTGCTAATAGTAACTAATTATCATGAACAAGTGTTCATTGTGGATTATCAGTTGAAAAAAAACAAACAATTTCCAATAATTCTGTCAACAATGATGTTGAGTTGTGTGGCAGTTAATTACGAGAATTTCACAAAATACTCTGAAGAAAAGTTGACCATTAACCTCAAACCAAAGACACATACAGATGAGCTCTGACACATTCCTGATCAATAATCTGATTCAGTGATTGATCCATTGATAACCAGCATGATGAGAGTAATCCAAGTCCCTGTTGGAGTCAGTCAGAGCATTTCCATAGAGAGCCACTTTGCATCAGCAGCACCATGCTCCAGTGCTCTGGGAGAGTTTATAGTCCTGAGAGTTGAACACTGGATGACTGACAGCTGTCCTTCATGACAACAGAAGACACAGAAATCCTCCTCATCAAAAACATGACTTTGATCTGCGTCCTCATCTGGACTCTCCTCTGCTGCTGCTTCACAGGTAAAGTCCAGAGAATCAAACTCCTCTCCTCTATCAACATCCGTCCCTCTGAAATGAAGCCCACAAAACCATGACGCTGCTTTATGTTTTTGTCTCTGTGTCCTCAGAGTCCAGAGGTCAGTACACAGTGACTCAGCCTGGAGCAGTGAGCTCTGCTCTGGGAGGCTCCGTCAGCATCAACTGTCGGACCAGTCAGGATGTTTATGATGATGGTGACCACTATTTAGCCTGGTACCAACAGAGAGACGGAGAAACTCCAAAACTTCTCATTTATGCTGCTAGCACTCGAGCATCAGGGATTCCAGGTCGTTTTACAGGCAGTGGATCAAACTCTGCCTTCACTCTGACCATCAGTGGAGTTCAGGCTGAAGATGCAGCAGTTTACTACTGTCAGAGTGCTCACTACATCAACAGTCAGTGGGTGTTCACACAGTGAAAAACCGTCGTACAAAAACCTCCCTCAGTCAGACTGAACAGAAACGGGGCGGCTGTAGCTCAGTGGGTAGAGCTGGTTGACTGGTGATCAGAAGATCACTGGTTCGAATCCCGGCTCCCCAGGGCGGGACTGAGCTACATGTCGAAGTATCCTTGAGCAAGATACTGAACCCCAAAGTTGCTCCTGATGTGCAGTTGGCACCTTGTGTGAAGGCAGCCACTGCCATCAGTAAGGGTCCTGCGATGAACTGGCGACTCATCCAGGGTGAACCCTGGCCTACGCCCATAGATGAAACTGGATTTGGCCCCAGTAAGCCCCGCAACCCCTTAGGGGGGAAAAAGCAGCAACATCCCGCGACCCTCACGGATAATCGGAAAAAGAAAACGGAACGGAACCAACAGAGAGACGGAGAAACTCCAAAACTTCTCATTTACTATGCTAGCACTCGAGCATCAGGGATTCCAGGTCGTTTTACAACCGAGAAAACATCAAACTCTGCCTTCACTCTGACCATCAGTGGAGTTCAGGCTGAAGATGCAGCAGTTTACTACTGTCAGAGTGCTCACTACATCAACAGTCAGTGGGTGTTCACACAGTGAAAAACCGTCGTACAAAAACCTCCCTCAGTCAGACTGAACAGAAACTGAACTGACTGCTGCAGCTGGAAGCTACTGCAGAGACTGATACACTTCACTGAGGACAGACACACACACACACACACACACTTCTTCGATCCTGGTCACATTATGATTCCACGTTCATATCTCATTTGCTAAATATTTGAGGCGGGCCAACCTGGGACAACTAATGACAAAAGTCTTGATCTATACAAGACTTTAGCATGTCAAGTCTTCCTGACTCAGTCTACTGGAGCTTAGTCTGTTGCTCCAGGACAGACTGTCACCATCAGATGTGAAGTCAGTTCAGATGTTGGTTAACACTTGCAGTTGTATCTTCAGAAGGTGAGAAGCTCCTGAACTCCTCATTTGTAAAGCTCGATCCCGTCAGTCTGGGGTCTCAGATGCATAGATACAGAGACACTTCAGAGGATTAAGACATGATGACAGAATCAGACTGACCTGGAGGCCATTCTCCACCTTAAGCCTTCACAAAAGGCCGTCTTCTCACCCTGATTGACTGAGAGGAGAATTTCCCAAACTGCTTCTCCTCATTAATTAGCCGCCAGTCTCACAGCCTGTACACAGTGATCTGAATCCACTGCATCAGTGTAGGGGAGGTTTGAAATTTAGCCCAAATAAAACACATAGCAAGTCTTTCAACATAATTTTTAAAGCATTTCTGGTCAAATGTGAACTTCATACAATTTATATTTTAGCTGGACATTTCATTTTGAACAAAGCTCATCACACTCCGTCTCTAATGGGCTTGTGTTCATAGAAAAGCACATCACTTGTAATCAGGGTTGGGAGGATTACTTTAAAAATGTAGTCTAGGCGCGCAGGTGGTCGAGTGGTTAGAGCGCATGCCATAAAACGCAGCCGACCCCGGTTTGATTCCGGCCGGAGGTCCTTTGCTGCATGTCACCTCCCCCTCTCTCTCCCATGTTTCCTCTCTGTCTACTGCTAATAAAGGTGTCTATGCCACAAAAAATCTTTAAAAAAATAAATGTAGTCCGATACAATTACTAATTACCTGTTAAAAAATGTAGTCAGTAACGTAATCCAAGTACCACAATATTAAAGTAATGTAACTTGATTACTTTAAGTTACTTTTGGATTACCTAAATACAAATGCAAATAAAGACAAGAAAGAAGAAATATCCATAATCCATATCCATACATCACATATTACAATAATAATAATAATAATAATATGGTAACAAGTATTATTAGTGTTACTGTAACTACTATTTCTAGTGATAGCAGTAGTAAAACACCCCCACATATAGGATGTGTGTCACTTATATGTCCCCCAAAATTACCCATACAATTTCCTAATATAATCATGCTATTTAAATACCTTGTTGTGATCTAAAGTGTTAGTGACCATTTCAGTCACTGCAGGTGTTTCAGGCAATTTTGTAACGTACAAGCCTCACAAGGTGGCAGTAGCTACATCTCAAGTGCCTATGGGGCCCTCGCAAGTCAACGAGTTTTCCACGATGAAGTCCGTGCAAATGTTTCACAATAAAAGCCTACTAAGCTATTTATGCTAGAGGACTTTTAATTCGAGACGGACACAGGAAGTGTTGAGTTTGTATTAACAATGTAATGTCTTTATCTTAACAGGGCAAACGGGAGCGAACCAAAACGAGCCTTCGTACTACAGCATGTTAAATTATATCAGAAATAAAAACTTCTGTGATCATTTAGCTAAATTATGTTACGGTATTCACATTTGATAGACATGCTCAAACTTCAAAACTACCAAAAAACCTACACACGTACTGTCCCGGTCACCAGCAGCACCACCCACAGACCCAGTAGTAGTACCCAGGCTTGGGGAGTAACGGACTACATGTAACGGCGTTACGTAATTAGGATACAAAAAAACAGTAACTGTATTCCGTTACAGTTACAGAAAAAAAAGACGTAATCAGATTACAGATACATCTGGAAAAAAATGGGATTATTAGTTGGATTACAATTAAAATATATGATGATGATCGATTAATAAATGTGAATGAATTAATCTAACAATTGCCAATGCGGCAATGCCGTATGCACGCGCGCACACATTACTACAGTTCACTACAAGTCAGTCACAACGACGCTCTGCTCTCAAGTGAAGCCAGACGGCTCATTATGGCCTCGAGCGCTAGAGAAAAAAATGCTTTCACTGCGTGGAAATTTCGCCATTACTTTGTTTCTTAAGAAGTGAGAGGGAACAACATCACTGTACAGTGCAAGCTATGCCTCCCAGCTGTGCACACTGTCATCGTCCAAGGACTCCACATCTAATTTAAAGAAACATTTAATGGTAAGCGAAACTGCGAACGTTAGCTAGCTACACAGAAATTCTGTTAGCTAAAGTTAACATTAGTTAGCCTGCTAACCAGACTCGGACTATCATTGTTTCAACTACTGCTACTACTGCTGCTGCTGCTGCTGCTGCTACTAGGTACTACTACTGGGTCTGTGGGTGGTGCTGCTGGTGACCGGGATGGTACGTGTTTAGGTTTTTTGGTAGTTTTGAAGTCTCGTTTTGGTTCACTCCCGTTTGCCCTGTTAAAATGAAGACATTACATTGTTAATACAAACTCAACACTTCCTGTGTCAGTCTCAAATTAAAAGTCCTCTAGCATAAATAGCTTAGTAGGCTTTTATTGTGAAACATTTGCACGGACTTCATCGTGGAAAACTCGTTGACTTTCGAGGGCCCCATAGGCACTTGAAATGTAGCTACTGCCACCTTGTGAGGCTTGTACGTTACAAAATTGCCTGAAACACCTGCAGTGACTGAAATGGGTCACTAACACTTAGATCACAACAAGGTATTAAAATAGCATGATTATAATAGGAAATTGTATGGGTAATTTTGGGGGACAAATAAGTGACACACATCCTATATGTGGGGGTGTTTTACTACTGCTATTACTAGAAATAGGCCTAGTAGTTAAAATAAAACTAATAATAATTGTTACCATTATTATTATCATTATTATTATTATTATTATTATTATTGTAATATGTGATGTAATTCTTGAATACAGCTGAATAGTTAGTAGTCAATGAATAAAACTGAATAAATCTAACATACCCTACAATTAATTACATTTTTAATTTGCTTTATGTGTTCCTCAGAGGAAGTCTTTATTTGCATTTGTATTGAGGTAATCCAAAAGTAACTTAAAGTAATCAAGTTACATTACTTTAATATTATGGTACTTGGATTACGTTACTGACTACATTTTTTAACAGGTAATTAGTAACTGTATCGGACTACATTTTTAAAGTAACCCTCCCAACCCTGGTAGTACCTACAGTAAGCACGTAGTAGTAGTAGCAGTAGTAGACGTAGCTGTAATAATGACAGCCCAACCTGGTTAGCAGGCTAACTAATGTTAACTTTAGCTAACAGAATTTCTGTGTAGCTAGCTAACGTTCGCAGTTTCGCTTACCATCAAATGTTTCTTTAAATTAGATGTGGAGTCCTTGGACGATGACAGTGTGTGCACAGCTGGGAGGCATAGCTTGCACTGTGCAGTGATGTTGTTCCCTCTCACTTCTTTAGAAACAAAGTAATGGCGAAATTTCCATGCAGTGCAAGCATTTTTTTCTCTAGCGCTTGAGGCCATAATGAGCCGTCTGGCTTCACTTGAGAGCAGAGCGTCGTTGTGACTGACTTGTAGTGAACTGTAGTAATGTGTGCACGTGTGCATACGGCATTGCCGCATTGGCAAGTGTTAGATTCATTCATTCATTCACATTCATCCAACATTCATCATCATATATTTTAATTGTAATCCAATTTATAATCCCAATTTTTTCCAGATGTATCTGTAATCTGATTACGTCTTTTTTTTCTGTAACTGTAGTAACATGTAGTCCGTTACTCCCCAAGCCTGCTTGTAATGTATGTTAAAATGACCCTGCTGATAATGATACGATGATGATATAAAATACTGATAATATCCTTCAAATGCAATAAATTCTCTTCACACTTTACAGTTTATAGGATTCATTTTACTTTGTGGACACTTGTAAAAACATGTGAGTCTTCAACCAATTGCACACTTCATACATGAGACACGCACAGTTTAAATGTCAGAAACCTTGCCCAACCCCAGCTCCTGCTTTATGTTTTTGTCTCTCGTCATCATGCAAAAACCTCCCTTGGTCAGAATGAATAGAATCTGAACTTACTTCTGCAGCTGACTGTGTGGGCTGCAGCTCCCCCTGCTGGCCAGTCTGAATCATAGTGTAAATACAAGTTAATTCAAAGTATTCTTTGAAAAAACTAATTGTGACAGTTTATGGTCACATGCTCGTGGATGATTTAGTTTGTACTGTTTTCCAATGTGATAAATATGTTGAATCTGGATCATAAAAATATGGTTTTCTAGGCTTCCTGCAGGAGACAACATGCCTTCACCTCAACAAAGATTTAAGGAGGAGCTCTTAAGTACTGCCCATAGCAAATTAATATTATGGCTTATAATTTAAAGTCACTAATTTCTTAACAGTGAATAGTTAAAACCATACAAATTGGAATAGAAAAAAAGGCACACAGCTCCCAGTAGTGAGAGCAAAGCTTTATCTCACCTCTGTGTCCACACTGGTTTATAGCTGCCCTGCAGAGTTTATCCTGCAGATCCAGTGTTTTCTTGTGTTGTTGAATCAAATCTCTGTGTCCTTTTGAGAAAGTACTGACAGGTGTGATTCTGAGGACAGACAGAATGGACAACGCCATTATCTGAAACATGACACATAATTAATAAATAAATTGAATGAAGCGCCACAAAGTGAGAGGTCTTCAGCTTGTACATGTGAAGCCTTTATTTAAGATTTTGTTTTCGTTTCAGTTTTACAGTTTTGACCGATTCTGCAGCTGCTGAGGTTAAATATCCTCGATCATTTGGATCATACTGTTTGTCCTTCTGTAGTATTGTTTCCAGGCAAGCTTCAGATTTAACGAAAGAAAATGTACAACATTTTTCAATTGATTATTCAAAATTTTATTACAAATGTGAACATAAGATGTTGTGCCAGTGCAGCCCTGCCCTAAAGAATGTGATCATCTCAGTGCTGATGTCTGTTTCCTGGAACCAAAACAGCAAACCAGATACGTTGTTACTTACATAAGTTAGATAGTGCTCTTTTAGATATGATAATGTAAAACTGATAGCATCACAATACTAGCATGACAGCATGTAATTTATCACTGAATAGTGATGTAACTTCATGGTACAACATGAAGAAAACCATGTCTAAAGTCTTTAAGAACAGTATATCATTGTATGCTGATGATACACTACATTTTTGTTCAAATAGGTGTGATGACAGAAACAGAGTGGGACAGAAAGACACAGAGTTGCAGATAGAACGAGTAAAAGCAGTAAAATAACCAGTAATACAACTCGACCCACTGCAGAGAGAGAGATTAATAAAGTTTATATGAGCTCAACTAAACTCCATCCTGTTGGCTGCAGCAGAGGAGCTTCTAGTTCTGTTGGTCTTCCTCAGATTGGATGAAACTGATCTTGAATGTTTCACTTCCCTCTCTGAGCTCTGTAACCATGGCAACAGACAGGCATCACTGCTGAACCATGACGACAGACAGGTTTCAGTACTAAAGATAAAAAGTTAAAGGTTGCATTTTGTTCCTCTGACGTATTTATGTTAAAAACCCAAATTCACAAAGAAATCAGCAATAGCATGCTGCTGATCAATGATCTGATACAGTGATTGATCCATTGATAACTCAACTCAACTCAACTCAACTTTATTTATAAAGCGCTTTAAGCAGCCACAGCTGGGACAAAGTGCTGTACATAAAACATAGGAAACAACAAGTAGAATAAAATAAATAAAAAAACAATAAAATAATAAAAATGTTAAAACAATAAAAACAATAAAAACAATAAGACATTAAAACACTAAACAACAGCAGAGTCTCAAGCTGGGTTGAAGGCCAAGGAATAAAAATGATAAACAGCATGATGAGAGTAATCCAAGTCCCTGTTGGAGTCAGTCAGAGCATTTCCATAGAGAGCCACTTTGCATCAGCAGCACCATGCTCCAGTGCTCTGGGAGAGTTTATAGTCCTGAGAGTTGAACACTGGATGACTGACAGCTGTCCTTCATGACAACAGAAGACACAGAAATCCTCCTCATCAAAAACATGACTTTGATCTGCGTCCTCATCTGGACTCTCCTCTGCTGCTGCTTCACAGGTAAAGTCCAGAGAATCAAACTCCTCTCCTCTATCAACATCCGTCCCTCTGAAATGAAGCCCACAAAACCATGACGCTGCTTTATGTTTTTGTCTCTGTGTCCTCAGAGTCCAGAGGTCAGATCACAGTGACTCAGCCTGGAGCAGTGAGCTCTGCTCTGGGAGGCTCCGTCACCATCAACTGCAGGACCAGTCAGGATGTTTATGTTTACAACAGTAACCACTATTTAGCCTGGTACCAACAGAGAGATGGAGAAACTCCTAAACTTCTCATTTACTATGCTAGCACTCGAGCATCAGGGATTCCAGGTCGTTTTACAGGCAGTGGATCAAACTCTGCCTTCACTCTGACCATCGGTGGAGTTCAGGCTGAAGATGCAGCAGTTTACTACTGTCAGAGTTTTCACTATCCCAACAGTCAAGCTGTGTTCACACAGTGAAAAACCGTCGTACAAAAACCTCCCTCAGTCAGACTGAACAGAAACTGAACTGACTGCTGCAGCTGGAAGCTACTGCAGAGACTGATACACTTCACTGAGGACACACACACACACACACACACACACACACACAGTTTTATCAAGCAGATTCATAATGTCATACACTGATGCTCCATGCACCAATATTCTTTTATCAGAACAGAACTTCAGTGACAAACTTGTTTCGGTAGAAAACCAGTTAATTCCTCCATCACAGCTTCTCACCATGAAACCAATGAAACAGGACCCAGTTAAACAAACAAAGTTTACATTTTGAGAGAGAATTTATAACGAAGCATGGCACACAACGAGAACTAACAGTTTACCATTAATGATTCTCTGCCCTGCTTCTGATGTGAAGGCTTTTCCACACATGGCTGATGGTCAGCAGCATCCTGAATAAAGCTCGGACAGCAATGTCCTGCTCGTGATATATATCGGTTTAGCCAACAGCAGCTAATGATCAGCTGTGACCTGAAGAGCAATAAATGTAACCATATGATGAATGCTGATCTACACTTTGTAGGTTTGGAATACTCATCTCATTTTCATAGACCTGTTTCATTGAGTATAACTGATACAGAAGTGCAGATTCTTCTACACCTATCACGATTTAAATGAACTTACCAAGAAAAGAGGAGTAGTTTAAAAATAAGAGGATTCATGCTAGATACAAGGAAATACCCTCCTTGGACAGAAGAATGTAGAAATACCAGCCTATCTCTAAAAGCCTGTTACCTGTGTAGTTGAGGTAAATTGTAGTGTCTATGTGTTTCTTGCACACCCTGGACTCTAAGACAATAGGGTATATTGAGAAGATAGGATGGGACAGAACTAGATGCTCCCCTGTAGACAAGAGTGGGAATGCGAAAGTGCAAAGTTCTCCATGACCAGGAGCCTTGATCAGCTCTGAGGTGGGCATCAGAGATAAGCTACAGGAAAGGGCCCACACCAGACGTTCGGAGCTGACTCAACTATATATTGTCATGTAAGTACAGAGGGACCATCCTGTCCACTTAAGCTGACATCAGCAAAGTTAAGTAACAAACACAAGAGTTATTTCATAGGGGGTGTCAGGCAGACCCGTCCTTATTTTCTCCCATTGGACAGATGAACCTTTAATCCAACAAAGTGACCAATTAGGAGAAGTAGGCGGGTTTGGAAAATAGACTCTAAAAGAGGCCTGCACAACAAAGAAAGAGGGGTGGTAATTGGTAGATCTCCTAAGATTGAAGGCTCGATAGGATTTCTGATAGGGCAGAGGGCGAAGCATTTGGGAATTGCATTTGCCAGAGATTGAGAACCCAGACGTGCGGCCGTACTCTGTTCGGACGCCGGCTTGAAATCTGTTTCAACAAAGATATGACAGGAAACAGGGGGAGAGAGGGGGGAGTGACACGCAGCAAAGGGACCAGGGCCAGGAGTCGAACCCAGGTCCGCGCGCTCTACCAACTGAGCTAAACGGCGCCCCGTGATCCTCTTTTGTAGAGGGAGTTACCCAGTTTTCACTGAAATGTTAGTACATGGACTTGAGACAAAGACATCTGTCCAACTCTAACTAATAAAGACTTCTGCCCACATGTCCAAAACTTCTGCTAGGAGTTTAATCAGCAAGAGCTCAGAGAACCTCAACAACTTTTCCGTCCTCTTGCAACAAGCACTGTCACTCTAATGTCACCGCTGAGACGCCCATCGTCACAGGCGATGCCCACCTCCAACTTCTTCCTCCACCAGACCCTGAGACCCTGCATTCCTTCTCTCTTCTATCTTCCTTGTCCTCTCCTCAGGCCAAGCGCTCCTACTCCATGGAACATTTCCACTGGGTGGAAGTCAACACCTCCAATGCCGTGGAGTAAGAGTCAGCCTCGAGTTTCCAAGGTGAGATGAAGAGTTAGTGATTAAGATGTTCCTGACTCCTTTGAATATTAACTTGTTTCTCTGAATACCACCACCTGTAATTTTATTCTTGGATGTATCAGACAAAACTCATGGGGAGGGTTGAGGTTGACATAACTGAAGCATTTCCATAGAGAGCCACTTTGCATCAGCAGCACCATGCTCCAGTGCTCTGGGAGAGTTTATAGTCCTGAGAGTTGAACACTGGATGACTGACAGCTGTCCTTCATGACAACAGAAGACACAGTAATCCTCCTCATCAAAAACATGACTTTGATCTGCGTCATCATCTGGACTCTCCTCTGCTGCTGCTTCACAGGTAAAGTCCAGAGAATCAAACTCCTCTCCTCTATCAACATCCGTCCCTCTGAAATGAAGCCCACAAAACCATGACGCTGCTTTATGTTTTTGTCTCTGTGTCCTCAGAGTCCAGAGGTCAGATCACAGTGAGTCAGCCTGGAGCAGTGAGCTCTGCTCTGGGAGGCTCCGTCACCATCAACTGTCGGACAAATCAGAGGGTTTATGTTTTTGGCAGCATCCACGTTTTATCCTGGTACCAACAGAAAGATGGAGCAGCTCCTAAACTTCTCATTTACTATGCTAATAGAAGAGCATCAGGGATTCCAGGTCGTTTTACAGGCAGTGGATCAAACTCTGCCTTCACTCTGACCATCAATGGAGTTCAGGCTGAAGATGCAGCAGTTTACTACTGTATGTGTCGACACGACATCATCACTGAGTATTTGTTCTCTACAGAAACAAACACGGTGTTCACACAGTGAAAAACTGTCGTACAAAAACCTCCCTCAGTCAGACTGAACAGAAACTGAACTGACTGCTGCAGCTGGAAGTTACTGCAGAGACTGATACACTTCACTGAGGACACACACACACACACACACACACACACACACACACACACACCATATGTTCCATCACAGTGTCTCACCTTTCATTTATATCCAATCATAATCCCATGCTCTTCTTTGATTTGCCACATAATTTGGAGGAGCCAAACAAGGACAGTTAATAAAAAACTTCTGGCCCCGTATTCACAAAGAATCTTAAGGCTAAAAGTAGCTCCTAACAGGCAAATTTAGGAGCAACTCCTAAAAATAATGGCCGTGTCAACCATAACTTTAGGACTCCTAATTTTTGAAAATAAGAATCATTCACAAAACATTTTAGGCCTAAAAGTAGCACCTAAGTCTGGGAGACCTTAGAAGTAGTCCAGAGGACGTCTAACTCGCTAAGACCTCGTCACAGCCAAAAGTTTTGAAGACGCTAAATAACAGGGAATTATTAAAATGATGTCGTATGGAAGGGATTGAAGTTGTGGTTGAGTTGGTGCGGGACGCATAATGTCCCCAATCAACCGAAACAATCCAATATCGAGGACACTCCGGTGTTTGGCTACAGGGAAAATGCAGCTCTTCGCACAGGACTAGTATTACCTGGGGACCTCAAGTGATTTAGAAATTAACCGACCACATCCGTGTTTCGTGCGGCGCATTCACACAGGATAAGCGAAGTCTTGGTTTTAACTCGAATTTTCCGACATTACCCCCCAGGTTGATCACACCGGAGCCCTTACTGGAGCAGCACAACTGTTAGATATGGATATTTTTAATATAATAACTGGTGAGCCTGTTGAAAGATGGAAAAATGTTCCTTATCGCATGCTGCCATGCATGTAATCCATCTAATCATCTTTCTTGATTTCGCTCTTCTGATGAGCCTCCTGAATTTGCACCCCAAATGCTGTCAAAGCTTTCATTCATAATTCCCAAAGCAGCCTCCATAATTCTCGACCAGGAAAAAGGCAGAAAAAGGTGTGGAAAACACAAAAAAACCTTAAGAAAAATCCCAAATCACAGAGATGGCGATTAGCACGGGACTAATATTATCACATGACCTCTTTGTTTGGTGAAATATGATAGGTAATTTGCAGTGGAATTTTTAGATTACAAATTACGGACATGGCAGATTCGCACGGGATTAAGATCACAGACGACCTCCACAATTATTACAAATTACTGGAGGTCCCCAGGTTATACTAGTCACGTGCGAATAGGGCTTTTGTGTCAATCGGAAGAAGTTGCATTCCATCTATACACAAATTGTCTTTGACACACGTTACAATATACTGGACATTGTTGTAAAATGGCCCGATTCCCGAATTTTAATGGAGAGTGGTTTGACGCAGCTTTTCGAGCAAATTCACGCTTTTCATTGCAATCTTCGTAGAAAAGCATTGCGTAGCCTAAAAGACTTTTCAGTGGGCTGCCCTGTCACTCAACAACCAATCACCGTTGTCACTGCTTCTAAGTGCGTCCTCATAAAATGACGCCATCCATAGCAACAGAGAGTTACTTCTAGTTTAGGAGTTCAATGTTTTCATAACTAAATGTAGGCCTCAGTGGCTTTGTGAATTACTTTTAAGAAACGACTCCTACATAAAAACTTTTAGTCCGATTTAGGACTACTCCTGACATTAAGATAAAAGTCTTTGTGAATACGGGCCCTGACCTTTAACCCCATCTTGATACTGTATCACATCAGATTAGAACATTTGTTCATTTGAGACAACATGAAGACACAGAGCAGCATCAGAAACAATCCTGATCAAGGTTGGCCCAAAATAAGATGATATCCTCAAATCATAACTGATATAATCTTAAGTAAATAAAATGATGTTCAGTGGAGGAAATGTAAATTTCAACTATGATAACAAAAAAGAATAAAGACAAAATGACAATGTCAATCTCACATTAAAAAGTGAAACAATTGACTGAATGACATAAACAGTCATTTGCATCCATAAAGACTTCATGTCAGTCTGATGAAAGTCCCTTCAAAGACACAAAACTTCATTTTCTCTTTAAATTAATTAAAATGAGACAGACGACATTTTGAATCGTTGTTCAAGTTACATGAACCAAAAAACATATTAAATTGGTGCTTAAAATTTACAAATAAACAAATATAGATCATACTGGAAAGACTATAGATGTCATGACTGTAGATTCTTGTTCATTGTGTTCTTGTGTCTGGTTTTGTCTTTTGGTTTCTTGTATTTGATTTCCGTGTCTTTGTATCTTGTCTTGTGTCTTGTTTTTCCCATGCCCTCATGTGTCCTTTAAGTTCTCCTGTGTTTTTTTCATATGTTCCCTCTGGCTCCCTCTGTCTATTGCTTTGTTCCTTTCATGTTCTCATGTGTTCCTCCCCTTTGTTATCTCACCTGTCGGTCCACCTCACCTGTTCCTCGTCTTGTCATCAGTGTCTGTGTATTTAGTCTCTGTTCCCCTCACTCCTTGTCTGGTCATTGTTCTTGTCAGCCCCTGTCTACGTCCATGTTCTTCATGTTCTTCAAGTCCTGTTTTGTCTTCCCTTTACCCCAGAACCTGACAATAGAAAAATGTCCACAGTCTTAAAACAATGAAAAGGTAATAAGGAAATAATTAAGTTGTTATTTGAGTGACTGTGTACATTAATCTAACAAATGTTCTTCATATATCATATATGTTGAAAAAAAGACATAGACATGTCACATTTATAATGAAATTAACGAGATCTTTATTGTTGTAAAATGTTGAAACAGAAGCAAAAAAAACCCATTAATGTTTAGACATGTTTTGAGAAAGAGAAGGATTATTGCAAGCTACACAAATTATACTTTGAAACTGTGATCAATCTGGAGAAAGAGAAGGAGTTATCACTTCACGCAGATGACGCTCTGATTTTTATTTCTAACACTGAATTATTGTTCTTTTATTTTGATTTATTCATTAAGAAAAAAACAATGTAGGAGACTATGTGGGCCTCCCATGGACGGCACCATAGATATAAATGGAGGGGACTATCACTGCTTGATAATCAAGGTCATTAATCACTGGTGATTAATTTTAAACTTGTAGATGGGGCACCACCTCCATTGTTTGATTTACTGAAATAGGCTGGAGGGAACTATTCCAAACATCTAACTGTACAAGTTTGACTTGGACAGCTAAAGTATCAATTTCAAATCAATTTATTCAATCCCAATATTCTGAAGCAGTGAATTCTTTGCACGTATCCATCGATTCTCCACATTAAAATTAAGTTCCAGACAAAAACAAATGATTATATATGTTTATTGACTTAATAATTTGGGGTAACATAAATTAACTGACAATTTAAGACGAACAACAGATAACAGAAAAGGTAAAGACTGTAATTAGAAATAAATAAATTATGTGACCGTCGGCAGATGGTAAAGTTGAGTAATCTTTTAATACTAATGAGACCCTAACCTCAACTTTCTTAAGTTTAAAAGATATAAGTCAGAACTTTAGACATAAGTCAGAACCTGAGACAGAAGTCAGAACTTTAGACACCACTCATCCTCACGTGTGTGGATCCAGCTGCATGAGGACGTTCAGCCTGTTTTGTCTGGGCGTCAGGAGGCACTGAAGCTTGGTCTCTTTGAGAGTTCTGGGTTGGATCACGGCACAGCGCATCGGTCCAGTAGCCAGAGGGAAGGCCGGTACTCTGTTGAGGAACTCTTGGTTCGAAGGCCCAGCGGGTTTTCCGTGTAGGATACTATGGTATATGGTCCTGATATGGGCAGCACCATAAATATATAATGTAGGAGACACTGCTCACACACTACTTTGATATATATATGATTATTAATCACTAGCAATTAATATTACACTCGTTAAAGAGGCACCACCTCCGTGTTTAGTTATTGGAATAATCCGGAGGACATTATTCCAAACACCTAACTGTACAAGTTGGCTTGGACAGTTAGAGTCCATTCAAAATCAATTTATTCAATATCAATCAATATTCAGTCTCAATATTCTGAAGTAGTGAATTCTTTGCACGTATCCATCGGTTCTCCATATTAAAATTAAGTTCCAGACAAAGACAAACGATTATATGTTTATTGACTAAATAATTTGGGTAAAATAAAAGACATGACAATTTTAGACGAACAACAGATAACAGAAAATGTAAAGACTGTAATTAGGAAAGTAATAAAGTTGTGTGACCGTCGGTAGATGGTAAAGTTAAAGGGTCGGGTTTTTATATATTAAATATTACGGGAGTAATCTTTTAATACTAACGAGACCCTACCTCAACTTTCTTAAGTTCATAGGATAGAGGTTAGAACTTTAGACAGAAGTCAGAACTTTGACTGAAGTCAGAACTTTGACTGAAGTCAGAACTTTAGACAGAAGTCAGAACTTGAGACAGAAGTTAGAACTTTAGACAGAAGTCAGAACTTTAGACACCACTCATTCTCACGTGTGTGGATCCAGCTGTATGAAGACGTTCAGCCTGTTTTGTCTGGGCGTCAGGAGGCACTGAAGCTTTGTCTCTTTGAGAGTTCTGGGTTGGACCACGGCATGGCGCGTCGGTCCAGTAGCCAGAGGAAAGGCCGGTACTCTGTTGAGGAACTCTTGGTCCGGAGGCCCAGCGGGTTTTCCGCCTTGGGAGCGCTGGGGGCAGAGTCGGTCTCGGCTGGGAGCACACAAAGTCTCTTTTTGTTGGAGACTCTTTGCAAGGCTTGCAACGTTCTTCATCAGATGATCACAGTCTTGAAAAAGACTTTTCTTGGTGGTTTCAAATAGTGGTACTCAAGTTCTGATTCTGAAACTAATTCAACTTCTTCTGAATCAGGCGGTGATACTTTAACAGTATAAAATCAATAAAAGAAATAATCTGTTCTATTAAAAACTTGAATAAAAGTAAACACTTAAAGTAGGGATTCAATTTGCTTGTCTTAGCTTGTTGCAAAAATAAAAGTAAAGATTACTTTAATAATAAAAATAAAATAAAAATGAAAACAAAGAAGAGAAGAAAGAAGAAGGAGAAGAAGCAGGGGGAGAAGAGGACAGAGAGAGAGCGTCCGGAGAAGAAGAGAAAGAGAAGAAGTGAAGCAGAGAGTGAGAGAAGAGGAGAGTGTCTGTTTTTATGACCTGCAGCAGGGGCCGGCTGACAGTGTCACCCCTCCTGTGAACTGAGTTGAGGCTTCCAAAAGTTAATCTAACTATACTATTGTATTTAACATTTTGAAATCGTGTTTTAACCTTCCCAAAACTTTACCATCTTAAAAGTCGAATTTTTGCCTTCGTGAAAAGATGCAACATGATAATGATCATTTGTCATTCAAAAGAATTAGAACCTGATTAAGACATGAAGCACTTAAGTATACAACATATAACAATATAGTATACAATACACAGTAGAACCAAGGACTTATACATATTCCTTGTAGTTCTATCTTTAACAAAACATATCAGACATTTAACTGGTAAATAATACAAGTATTACACAAGGAATGATGATCTTCAAATCTCTCCTCCATCGACAAAGGGGAGGGGGTTTCTGTTGACCTCAAACTTGTTGAGTAATAAACTTCATTTGGGCTTCACAATAACATAAGAAAGATCTGTTGAATGACAGATTTTTCTATTTCGGGATCCGTTAAATTTAAGAAATTGAGATGTAGTTTATTTGTTATTTAGGACTTTTGGGTGAGAACAGAAGACTGAAAGGGGGGACTGGTATGTAAGACCCAGGAACAACAACGGTCGTAAATAACAGTTGGACATGTGAGAAGAAGAACACACAGATTAGGTTTCCCATTAAGCCTTCCCCCACTGGAGAATGTTCCAGAGGGAGAGAAACGTAGAGTAAAACATATTAAATCACCACATCTATGTTAGAAACCAGTCCTTCTTCCTTTTGGTGTGACCAAAGAAAACTCCATCGGGCTTGACCTTGTTTGACCTGGGGAAAAGTGGTTCATCTTCTTTGGAGGAAGAGGAACAGACCAGATGTGCTTTGTCGTTGTAAATTACAAAGAAGATCTCTGGTGATCTGTTTATTGCAAGAAAAACAACATCTTCCCACTCTGTGGAGAGGAGAGGAATTTGCCAGGCCAGGATATGGGGCTTTCAGTCCCAAATGCTGGAAAAAGGAGTTGATTTGGGTTAAAGGTAATCATGGCCAAAATGAGACCACTTTAAGATGCAGAGACAGCGGCTTGTGTTCCTGCATCCGCCTTGGGAGCGCTGGGGGCAGAGTCGATCTCGGCTGGGAATACACAATGTCTCTTTTGTTGGAGACTCCTTGCACGGCTTCTGAGGCAGACGATGGACTGCAACGTTCTTCATCAGATGATCACAGTCTTGAAAAAGACTTTTTCTTGATGTTTCAAGGTGGTTCTCAAGTTCTGATCCTTTCACTAATTCAACTTCTTCTGGATCAGGCGGTGATACTTTAACATTATCTTAAAATCAAATCAAAAATCAAAAAGAAAAGAATTTGTTCTATTAAAACTTGGATAAAAGTAAAGCACGAGCGTAGTTTTTCAATTCGCTTTCTTAGAGCTTGTTGCAAAAATTTAAGTAAAGATTACTTTAAAAATAAAATAAGGATAAAAAGCAAAGAGGTGAAGAAAAGAGAAGAGAGAGGGAGAAGAAGACAGAGAAGTCACCCAAAGTCATGACCGAAGTCCGGACCCAAGGTCAGACCGAAGGTAGAGAAACAGAGAGGAGAGAGACTGAGAGAAGAGGTGACTCAAAGTCCTGACTGAAGTCAGGACCCGAAAGGGAATATGAGCTTGAGTGAGTGATATGCAGAGCATTTTCTCTGTTTTTATGAGCTTACAGCAGACTGAACAGGGGTGGAGCTGGCTGACAATGCTCCTTCTGTGTTCGGAGTTTCGACCCACAACACTTTAATCCAAATAAACTATATTGCCTTAATATTTCGAAATCGTGTTTTAACTTCCCAAAAACTTTACCATCTTAAAAGTCGAATTTTTGTCTTCGTTAAAAGATGTAACATAAATATGATCACTTATCATTCAAGAGAATTATAACCTGGTTAAGACATAAAACAATGAAGTATACAACATTAACAATAAAGCATTCAATACACAGTAAGACCAAGGACTTATACATATTCCTTGTAGGTCTATCTTTACAAAACATATCAGACATTTAACCAGTGAATAACACAAGCATTACACGGTGGACAATCATGATATGCAAGTCTGTGCCCATCGCAAAGGTGGGGGCTGGTTTCTTTCAAACCCCAAATTCATTAAGTAATAAACTTCAGTTGGGCTTGACAATAACATGGGAAAGATCTACTGTATGACTTTCTTGGCTGTTTGGGAATCTGATAAAATTAAGAAGATGAAATTGTAGTTAATAGTTATTCAGAACATATTGAAATGTGGATCAGTATTGGGAATGCAGCAAAGATTGGAATGTCACAGACAGGGTCATAAAACGCTTGGCCTGTGAAGGAGGGGGACTGGGTCATCTTTACCCCAACCAACATCAACCCCTACTTCCTGTCATCTGATGTGGAGAGAGAGAGGATTCTATTGTGCTTAGTCGTTAATTAGTGAGAGAAGGTTTCCGATGATCTGTTTATAGCAAGAGCAACACCGTTCTACTCTATAGGGAGAAGAGAATACGTGCTGGACATGGTTTGGCCTGAGGAAGAGTTCATCTTCTTTGTGAGGAGGGATAAGAAGAAGCAAATATTCTGTCAAACAGAAGGCTTTGTTCGTTAAGTTAATCTTGTCTTGTGATTGAGAGGTGAGAGGTCAGAGGACGGGGAAAGGAAGCAGAGCCTCGTGATGGAGACATAAGGGCTGGTGTTCCTACAACAATATGTTTCAGGAACAAAGTATTCTTGTTAAATTGATGATGGTATAAATAACTGGTGAATTTGATATTAACTGCACCTTTTTTATCATGACCAAATTTGATAAGAATACATGAAACAGAAAAGGTTGTCCAATAAAATACATTTTTAAAACTATTCAAAAGTAATCATGGAAAATGGATTTGGTTCTAATGTGACTGTGTGCATTAATCTGACAAATGTTCCTCATATATCATATATGTTGAAAAAGAAGGTCAAAGACACGTCAAATTTATAATAAAGGTAATGAAATGTTTATTGTTGTAAAATGTTGAAACAGAAGCAAGAAGACATGAATGTTGAAACATGTTGAGAGAAAGAGAGAACAGAGAGAGAGCTGAGAGCAGTATGAGAGTAAAACCAGCAGCAGAGTCCCAGTGAGTCAGGTCAGGACTGGGAACACTGGTCTCTCCTCAGTGTCTCTGAGACTGGAGTCTGGGAGCCCTGGGTGGCCTCACAGGTCACAGAGCCCACCTTCCTCCACTGGTCTGCAGGGAGCCTCAGGGTGCTGCTCCAGCTGTAGCGGCCGTCCTTCTCCAGCACCCCGGGGCTCCTGCTCTGCTCCCAGCTGCTGCTGCTGCTGCTGCTGCTGCTGCTGCTGCCGTCCACCTTCCAGGACAGACTCCAGTCTGAGGGGAAGCCCTTGTTGGCCAGACACATGAGCGTGGCCTTCCCCTGCTGCAGCTCCTCACTGGAGGGGGGCAGCACAGTCAGGGTGGGGACGACTCGACCCACTGCAGAGAGAGAGATTAATAAAGTTTATATGAGCTCAACTAAACTCCATCCTGTTGGCTGCAGCAGAGGAGCTTCTAGTTCTGTTGGTCTTCCTCAGATTGGATGAAACTGATCTTGAATGTTTCACTTCCCTCTCTGAGCTCAGTAACCATGGCAACAGATAGGCATCACTGCTGAACCATGACGACAGACAGGTTTCAGTGCTAAAGATAAAAAGTTCAAACTTGCACACTGTAAATCTAGTGCATACTTTATAATTAATAAACTTAACATTCAGAGGTTCATGGTGAAACACACGATGAAGATTGTGAGACTTTTAGTGTTTTAACTCTCTTAAATATTTCTTGTCTTGAGCCAAAACCTCATAAATGATCAAATGTGTTTGTTCTCTTCATGTTGGCAGAAATCATCACTGAACAGTCAGGCTTCATTACTGAAACATTCAGATTCATTCTGTTAACTACTCAACTTATTTTTTAAAACTCATAAAGAAACTTATGGACTGACTTTAAAATAGTTTGTCTGGGAGAAACATGGTGTAATACACATGCACATTAAACACTGAACCAAATGTTACTGACAGAATTATTGAGTCAGAGTTTTGAAACTTTATCTTTTAAACATATTTTCTTCATACAGAGTAATGTTGAGTCGTTGTCTACTAAAAATTGATCAGAATCTTGAAAATTAAAGATGAAGTTTGAGAGGAGTGGATTTCAGTCGAGTTAATGACACTGTGAAGCCTTCAAGAATTATTCTAAATATATCACATTTCAAATATCAGGTAAAGTATTGCTATAGGGTCTACAGCCATGAAGTTCACATAGAAAATATGCAACATTTGTGTTATTAAAGGAGTCAAATGTACTTACAGTTAACATTCAGTCTGGTTCCTCCACCGAACGTGTACCACAGTGATACAAACTCATTGAGCCGCCGTACAAAAACCTCTGACTGTAGAGAGACACGGCTCTCTGACTTTGACACAAACACACTCAACAAACACGCTCCCAGTTTACCCAGTTTATGTAATAGTGGCTGATTTTAATGGTTTAAGTGTTAAACACAAACTCTACATGTAAGAGTATGTATTTGATGTTTTTTTTTTTTGTGGAATGTCAAACTTCCACAATCAAAATTTGTTTGTCTTTGAAACTAATTAAAATGAAGCATTTCAAAGGAAAAGCTTTTTAATGACTCCTGCTAATTGTAACTAATTATAATAACACATGTTCATTGTAGATTATGATTTAACAAAACAAACAATTTTCAATAATTCTGTCAACAATTATGTTGAGTTCTGTCGCAGTTAATTATGAGGATTTCACAAAATACTCTGAAGAAAAGTTGATCATCAACTTCAAACCAAAGACACATACAGATGAGCTCTGACACATTCCTAATCAATAATCTGATCCAGTGATTGATCCATTGATAAGCAGCATGATGAGAGTAATCCAAGTCCCTGTTGGAGTCAGTCAGAGCATTTCCATAGAGAGCCACTTTGCATCAGCAGCACCATGCTCCAGTGCTCTGGGAGAGTTTATAGTCCTGAGAGTTGAACACTGGATGACTGACAGCTGTCCTTCATGACAACAGAAGACACAGAAATCCTCCTCATCAAAAACATGACTTTGATCTGCGTCCTCATCTGGACTCTCCTCTGCTGCTGCTTCACAGGTAAAGTCCAGAGAATCAAACTCCTCTCCTCTATCAACATCTGTCCCTCTGAAATGAAGCCCACAAAACCATGACGCTGCTTTATGTTTTTGTCTCTGTGTCCTCAGAGTCCAGAGGTCAGTTCACAGTGACTCAGCCTGGAGCAGTGAGCTCTGCTCTGGGAGGCTCCGTCACCATCAACTGTAGGACCAGTCGGGACGTTTATTATCGTACTTACGACCCATACCACCGGTTAGCCTGGTACCAACAGAGAGATGGAGAAACTCCAAAGCTTCTTATTAACTCTGCTAGCTATCGAGCATCAGGGATTCCAGATCGATTTACAGGCAGTGGATCAAACTCTGCCTTCACTCTGACCATCAGTGGAGTTCAGGCTGAAGATGCAGCAGTTTACTACTGTCAGAGTTTTCACGTCATCAACAGTCAGTGGGTGTTCACACAGTGAAAAACCGTCGTACAAAAACCTCCCTCAGTCAGACTGAACAGAAACTGAACTGACTGCTGCAGCTGGAAGCTACTGCAGAGACTGATACACTTCACTGAGGACACACACACACACACACAGTTTTATCAAGCAGATTAATAATTTCCTCCATTGATGCTTTAACCATCATTAAAACTGTATCAGTAGAAGTTCAATGATAAACTTCTTTTTGGCAGAAAACCAGGTAATTCCTCCATCACAGCTTCTCACCTTGAAACAAATGAAACAGGACCAGGTCAAACAAACAAAGATTGAACCAGAAACTTAGAGACAGAATTTAATAAGAAGCATGGCACACAACGACAACTAACAGTCTACCATTAATGATTTTCTTACCTGCTCCTGATGTGAAGGCTTTTTCCACACATGGCTAATGGTCAGCAGCATCCTGAATAAAGTTTGGACAGCAGTGTCCTGCTCGTGATATATCAGTTTAGCCAGCAGCAACTAATTTTCAGCTGTGACCTGGAGAGCAGTAAATTCAACCATATGATGAATGCTGATCTACACTTTGTAGATTTGGATCACTCATCTCAATTTCATAGATGTATCATTTAGTATAACTTATACAGAAGTGCAGATTCTTCTACACTTATGATGTAAAAGAACTGACAAAGCAAAGATGAGTAGTTTGAAAACAAGAGGATTCAAGCTAGATACGAGCAAATACCCTCATTGGACAGAATAATGTAGAAATACCAGCCCATCTCTAAAAGCCTGTTACCGTCCCTCTTGTTAGCAAAATTACCAAAAAGCATCCCCCTTGTTAACCTGCCATCACTCTCCATCCGCTAGCAGCAGATAGTGTGTGACAAATCACAAGCGGTCGCGATCAGCTCCAGCGCACAGTGAAGTAAAGACGGGCACGGCGGCTTTGCGATCCAGCTGCCCGGTTTATTTTTTACGAAAGCCGCAGCAAGCTGCACGGAGCAGATCGCACCAGCAGGAAGTCAGTGACACAGGAAAGGCATAAAGCATCGGGTCAATTGTCAAAATAAAACGCCCTGTATAGACTCCCAATTGTGTAAAAACAAAAAAAATGACCAGATCAACAAAAGTTTGCTATTTATATTCTAAACACATAACTTTTTGTTAGCATTTCTAAATATGTTAAGAACATGGTGGCTTATGTTATGTTGCCAATTTTTGTGCTGGTTTATGGTTCAACCATTAATGAGGTAGCTGTTACATTTCCTGACACCAGCTATTTTATCCCCAATTGAAACGCACTCTGCTGGACAAACTATGTCATTACACCAATTTTTAATTACCCCAAGCATATTTTTCTGCATTACACTTTTTAAATACAAGGTTTTAAAATCTTATAAATCAGCCGATAAATCAATAAAGGCAAATACCGATAAGTCGGTCGGGCTCTGCTATTTTGCACAATGTTCAATGTGTGTCCTTCAAGTAATTTAGACAGTAAAATATTCCAAGGGGTCATGTGGGTCATGTAACTTAAAAGAACCCTGCTTGTAGTTTACTGTGAGAAACATGAGAAAACCCTGGCTGAATAAACTCAGTCCACTGCATACAATTTAAAGGTGTATTTACTCATTACTTTAATACAGTTATAACAAGACAATTGTAGTGGGGAGATAAGGAAGATAACTGGATAAAATGGAATTGTAGAATTAGAAATGTCACGGTTATGGTTAAGGCGTCCTGCAATGTCCTTTGGGAGGTGTACACATAGGTGTGTCGCGGCAGGGTGGTGCTCCATTGGACCATCCCCCCTGTTAAAAAATAACAAATCACCTACTGCTGTTACCTGTGTAGTTGGGGTAAATCAAGACCCAGCTAATGTTATAGAATTACAGCGATGTTCTTAATCTCTTCAGTTTGTTTTAGTTTGGAAAAAGCACCTTGGAAACTGATAAATATACAGCTTATTAAGATATGCAAGAACATTTGTCCACCAACACTGAACCCAGAAGAGAAGACTGATGTGAACACTTAGTGGTCAGGAGATAACCTGTTGCAATGCTTTCAATCATATGACATGATCCTCTTCTGTAGATGGAGTTACCCAGTTTTTTTTTTTTTACTCAGTCTTTGAAATGTTACTACATGGACTTGAGACAAAGACATCTGTCCAACTGTAACTGATAAAGACTTCTATGTTTTCTGGATCTGCCCAAAACTTCTGGTAGGAGTTTCATGAGCAAGAGATTTGAGATCCTCAACAACTTTTCCATCCTCTCCTGCAGGAGTGTATAAAGCTCCGTCGCTCTGACTTCATGGCTGAGGCACCCATTGTCCTGGGTGATGCCCAATTCCAACCTCTCCCTCCGTTAGACCCTGAGCCCCTGCATTCCCTCTCTCGCATCTTCCTCCTCCTCTCCTCAGGACAAGCATTCCTACTCCATGGAGAATTCCGCTGGGGGAAGCCTGTCTGGCAGGAGTGGCGGTGGTCAAAGTCTACACCTCCAACACCTGAAAGAAGAGTCAGCCGAGAGTTTTCCCGGAGAGATGAGGAGTTAGTAATTAGATATTCCTGACCTCTGTGAATTAAATTTGTTTCTCTGACTACCACCCACCTGTAATTTTATTCTTGGATGTATCAGACAAAACTCATTGGGAGGGTCCAGGTTGACATAACTGAAGCATTTCCATAGAGAGCCACTTTGCATCAGCAGCACCATGCTCCAGTGCTCTGGGAGAGTTTATAGTCCTGAGAGTTGAACACTGGATGACTGACAGCTGTCCTTCATGACAACAGAAGACACAGAAATCCTCCTCATCAAAAACATGACTTTGATCTGCGTCCTCATCTGGACTCTCCTCTGCTGCTGCTTCACAGGTAAAGTCCAGAGAATCAAACTCCTCTCCTCTATCAACATCCGTCCCTCTGAAATGAAGCCCACAAAACCATGACGCTGCTTTATGTTTTTGTCTCTGTGTCCTCAGAGTCCAGAGGT